>NC_142933.1:7930205-7945205 GCF_046866305.1 Octopus bimaculoides
CTATTAAAATAATTATCATGCATACGCTCTCACACCTTTCACACACACACACACACACACACACACACACACACACACACACACACACACACACACACACATGTATATGAAAGAAATAAAAGTAGTTTTGCCCTTTTAATACTGATCCACCTGAGCCTGACCCCTCGTTCTATGATGCTAACTTGCTATGTTAAAGGGGTCTAAATTAACCCTTTCGCTACCAACCCAGCTAAAACCGCCTCTGGCTCTGTAGTACAAATGTCTTGTTTTCATAAGTCTTGAATTAAAATCTTCCACCAAACTTAAATCACCATTTATGTTCCTAACACTAGCTTAATGATAACTAAATTATTTTACTAAATTCTTTCTTATATTTAAAATTAATTGAAAGAAACTCAGAGCATCTCAACAGAAATATGGTAACAAAAGGGTTAAAATATATAATAGACAAACAATTCTTAACCCTTTCGATACCAACCCGACTGAAACCACTCCTGGCTCTGAGTACAACTGTCTTGTTTTCATAAGTTTTGAATTAAAATCTTAGTCACAATTTATGTTGTTAACACTAGCTTAATGATAACTAAGTTATTTTACTAAATTCTTTGTTATATTTAAAATTAATTGAAAGAACACAGAGCATCTCAAAAATAAATACAGTAACAAAAGGATTAAAACTGTCTATCAAATTTTCACATTAATTTATGTTCCAAATGCTAACTTAACGATAACGAAGTTAATTCATTAAATTCTTTATTTTCAAAATTAATTAGAAAACAGGGTACTTCAACAGAAATACAGTAACAAAGGGGTTAAGAAGAGAACTCAAAACAAAAAATGTAGTCTAATTAATATCTTTATAAAACAGCTGGATCGTCTTTTAGTTATACTTACACACACACACACACACACACACACACACACACACACACACACACACACACACACACACAGATATATACTAATATAAACACATTATCTCTATATCTCTCTCTCTTACACATGCACATGCCTGATATATGGGTCACTGTCGATGCTGTTAGCTAGTACTCGTATTCTATTGGTCAAATAGAACATTTGGGATTAAATTTGATTGGTTAAGAACATTCAACACCTTGTACAAACCTCTTGGAAACCTCTCCACAAGTGATCTCCTGTCCACTGTTGTATTATGAGGTCAAACAAAATAGAAAGATTGATTATGGACTTTACACGTCCAACTTAAGCAGCCACTGTTTGTTAGAACTTTCTAGATAACTGTTGGCATTGTTGTTTGTTTTAATCTGGATTGCCTTATTGATTTATATTGATTTATATATATATTTTTTTCTTTTCCTATTATTATTATTATTATTATTGTTCAGTAGTTTTATTTTTATAACGTGCTTTCACTTCACTACCGAGCACAACACTGTGCGCCTTGGGTATGTGCTGTGGTTTGCTGTGGTGCTCTTATGTTTACTGTATTGAAAGTGTTTTTCGTAGGATGTGTGCAGTGCACAGTAGTGCAATTTTCTGTATGTTATATTTATTTGTAAGTCCTGGTGTTTTTGTTATGTATTTGTCTGAATATTTTTTTATTATATCTAAGGCACCTACTATGATAGGAATTGTTTCTGTTTTTAGATTCCACATTCGAGTTATCTCTATTTCCAGGTCTTTGTATTTTGAAAGTTTTTCCATTTCTTTTAGAGAAACGTTGTCATCTGTTGGTATTGATACATCAATTAGAAAGCATTTTTTCTTCATGATCTTTGACAACTATATCTGGTCTATTTGCCTTAATTTCTCTATCTGTGTGTATTGGCATATCCCAGAGTATGGTTGCTTTCTCGTTTTCTGTGACCTTTTCTGGCGTGTGT
The DNA here is from genome assembly GCF_046866305.1 of Octopus bimaculoides. Classification (NCBI taxonomy): domain Eukaryota; kingdom Metazoa; phylum Mollusca; class Cephalopoda; order Octopoda; family Octopodidae; genus Octopus; species Octopus bimaculoides. The sequence continues at coordinate 7,932,068 of NC_142933.1, forward strand.
TTATACCATCTTTTTTCTGTTGTTATTCCATAGCGTTGGCATAGCTTCCAGTGTATATAGGTCCCAGCTCTGTCGTGTCTGTGAATATATTCCTTCTTAGCCAGGACTGGGCAGCCAGAGATAATATGATTTATTGTTTCTTGTCCATCTCCACATATTCTACAGTTACTTGTTATGTTTCTTTTCATTATGTGTTTTTGGTAATTTCTGGTGGGGAGGCTTTGGTCTTGTACAGCAATTAAAAATCCTTCAGTCTCTGCTTTGAGTCCTGAGCTTCTCAACCATTGCTGGGATTTTTCTCTGTCTATTTCTTTTGCAATTATTATTATTATTATTATTATTATTATTTTATGTTTGACTTTTGTTTTGCATTTGTACAAGTTGGATCCAAGTCTCACCCAGAGACCTCAAGAGACAACAAGTTAGAAGTTCATGTAGGTGTTATGCCTAGGGTACCATATATTTGGATTTGTACAGTTTTGTTCAAGTGAATGTTTAAGAAACCATAAGAAAATTATGTTTGCTTTAAAATTTTATTATTATTATTATTATTATTATTATTATTATTATTATACTTTTATTGCATCTTGCTGTCTTTTCTGTTTTTCTGCTCACCCTTTATATAAATCCCTATACAAATTGTTCTTTGTTCTTGTGTTGTCTCCCTCATCTATGCCCCTGTGGCTAATAAAAGAAATTATTATCATTGTTGTTATTATTATTATTGTTATTATTGTTATTATTACTATTATTATTATTATTATTATTGTTATTATTACTGTTGTTGTTGTCATTGTTATTTAGTTCAAATTTATTTTCTTATTTCATTGATTTTTGATATTGATTAATTTTGACGTAATATCCTTAACATATTTTCTCTTCTTCCCTCCAGTCAGATCAGTAATACAGGGCAGGAGGAGGTTTCTTATTTATTTATTTTTTTTTTTTCTAACGGTGGTGGTGGTGAAATAGCAACAACAACAACAACAACAATAACATGTTAAAAAGCAATCGATAAAACAGAAAGTAAAAGTATGATTAGGATATCAGTCTTGACCTTAAAATAACAACCTAAGCAACAACAACAACAACAACAGCTGCAGTGTAAGCAATAGCCCTAGGGATACAGGTAACAGCATTAGTAATGCCAGCCGTGGTGAAGGTGGTGGTGGTGGTGGTAGCAGTAGAAATGAAAAGAATGGCACCATTCTAATGAGGAAAGTTCTGTGTAGTTACTCGACCTTTTAAAAACAGTAGTTATGTCTCACTCAAATCGCACGCTACTGTTATGGCGGCGGGGGTGGGGTGGGGAATAAAGCAGGATTGCATATTAGATAATGTAGTCCTAGATGTACTATCATTATCATTATCATCATCATCGTTTAACGTCTGTTTTCTATGCTGGCATGGATTAGACGGTTTGACTGAGGACTGATGAACCGGATGGCTGCACCAAACTCCAATCTGATCTGGCAAGGTTTCTACAGCTGGATGCCCTTCCTAACACCAACCACTCCAAGAGCGTAGTGGGTGCTTTTTACATGCCACCGGCACAAGAGCCAGTCAAGATGGCCTGGCATTGATCATTTTCCAATAGTGCTTTTTATGTGCCACTGGCACAAGAACCAGTCAGTGGGTACTGGCATTGGCCACATTTGGATGGTGCTTTTTACATACCACTGGCATGGGAGCCAGTCAGGTGAACCTGGCTTTGACCATGTTCGGATGGTGCTTTTTATGTGCCACTGGCACGGGAGCCAGTCAAGGGGAACTGACCACAGCTTCGATATTAGTTTTAGCTGTGGCCAGTTAAAAAAAAAATAGTTGGGATAGTCACAGCTTGATTGTCTGTGATCATAGATCTGTTTGATTGTAGTTGACCTGGGGCTAAACACCACCTACATAATGACTTTTGGCAGTGGTAAGGGTCTATAAATTTTAGGGGCTGGCATGTTGTGGGGTTAGTCAGTTATATCTACTTCAGTATGCATCATCACCGAAGGGCATCCAGCTGTAGAAACTCTGCCAGATCAGATTGGAGCCTGGTGCAGCCATCTGGTGTGCCAGTCCTCAGTCAAATCGTCTCACCCATGCCAGCATGGAAAGCGGATGTTAAACGATGATGATGATGATGTATGTATGTTCTTTTATTCTTTTACTTGTTTGTCACTTGACTGCAGCAATGCTGGAGCACCACCTTGAAGGGTTCTAGTCAGAGAAATCAATCCCAGTACTTATTCTTTGTGAACCTAGTACTTATTCTATCAGTCTCTTTGTTGAACCGCTAAGTTGCAGGGACATAAACACACCAACATTGGTTGTCAAGTGATGGCGGAGGGACAAACACAAACATATATGTATGATGGTATGATGGGCTTCTTTTAGTTTCCCTCTACCAAATCCACTCACAAGGTTTTGGTCAACCTGAGGCTATAGTAGAAGACATTTGCCCAAGGTGCCATGCAGTGGGACTGAACCTAGAACTATGTGGTTGGAAAGCAAGCTTCTTACCACACAGCCATATATATATATATATATATATATATATATATATATATATATATATATATATATATATATATATACATATATATATATATATATATATATATATATATATATATACATATATATATATATATATATATATATATATATATATATATATATATATATATATATATATATATATATATACATATATATATATATATATATATATATATATATATATATATATATATATATATATATATATATATATATATATATATATATATATATATATATATATGGGTAGGGTGAGACTGCATAGTAAAAAGTTTGTTTTCCCACCACATGGTTCCAGGTTCAGACCCACTGTGAGGCACATTGGGCAAGTGTCTTCTACTATAGCCTTGGATCAACCAAAGCCTCATGAGTGGATTGGGTAGATGGAAACTGAAAGAAGCCCAAAATATATATGCATGTGTGGCTTTGTTTCTGTGTTTGTCCCCATCCACTGCTTGATAACTGGTGTTGGTTTGTTTGTATCTCTGTAACTTAAAAGTTTGGCAAAGGAAGCTGATAGAATTAGTTCCAGGTTTAAAAAATACGAAGTACTGAGTTTGATTTGTTTGACTAAAACTTCTTCAAAGTAGTGCCCCAGCATGGCCACAGTCTAATGACTGAAGTAAGTAAAAGAATATATATATACAGATATATATATATATATATATATATATATATATATATATATATATATATATATATATATGTATATATATGACACACACATACACAATAATAGACACATATTATTATTATATAAAAAATGGCAGGCTCCTCAGTTTTGTTTTTGGCAGTTCACAACACACACACACACACACACACACACACTTGTGCTTGCGTACACTTGTGCCTGCATGCATACGCATGCATATATTTACAAGTTGGTATCAGAAAGTTCCTAAAACAAGTACACCATTGGGGCCTCAGGCCAATAAACAGTGCATTTCATCTATTATTTATAGTTGAGTGTAATCTTTTTTTGAAGTTGTCCTCTCGGGACCCTACTCAGCAGACAATGTCTGTTCATGTTTTCTATGGGGCTTTTATGCCAAATGCCATTAATAATTCCAGTCATGTGAGAGAAACTGATGCATTGTTTAATAGTACTTTCTCATTGATGAATTCCTCAATGTTTTCTACGATTCTTGCTGGTATCTCGGCTTCTGATTGGTTGGCCTGAACACTCATCATCTTCAACTGATACTCAGCCAGCCTTTAAACATATCTGGCTTTCAAAAATCTATATTCAATTGAAAGAATCTTTGCCCAAATCCTGACAAAAAATATCAAGGGTTCTCGGTGGCTGATTTACCAAGCTTCATGCGAAATTGTTTCAGGCATGTTGCTCGAATTTGTGAACTATCATAAAAATCACTGAGCCAAGTCTGACAAAACCATGTCTTATAACAACTAGAATTGAAAGTATGAAACCTATTTGTGGACTTATTCAGCAGATTGGCAACTAATGATGGCCACCTGTGCATACATATCAATAGAAAAGTAAAATCACAACATGTGCTGCTCAGAAACTTTGGTAACACATATTAAGTGTGTGTGTGTGTGTGTGTGTGTGTGTGTGTGTGTGTGTGTGCCCAGCTGAGTGGTTAAGAGTCTTGTTTCCCATCCATGTAGTCTTGGGTTCAATCCCATTGTATGACACCTTGGGCAAGTGCTTTCTACTATAGCCTCAGGCCTACCAAAACCTTGTGAATTGATCTGGTAGATGGAAACTGAAAGAAGCCCACCATGCATGTGTCTCACTTTGTCTTGATGATTGTAAATGAGTGTTGTTTGCTTTTTGTCTTCCATGAAAAGCATGTCTGGCCATGGGGAAATATTACTTTGCTTGGAAACAGGTGAGAGTTGGTGACAGGAAAGGCATCTGGCTGTAGTAAATCGCTGCAACAAATTCCATCTGATCCATGCTAGCATAGAAAATTGGATGTTAAATCAATAATGATGATATGTTCTTTTATTCTTTTATCGACCATACTGGAGCACCATTTAAAAAGGTTTAGCTGATCAAATTGATAATGGTATTAGTTTCTAAGTCTAGTAATTATTCTGTAGGTTTCCTTTTGTTGAACTTCTAAGTTATAGAGATGTTAATAAACCAACACCTGTTATCATGCAGTGAGGAACCAACACCACCTCACACGCACACACACACACACACATACACACACACATGCACGCACGCACGCACGCACACACACACACACACACACAATGATGTGGTCTCACATAGTTTTTGTCTACTAAATTTACTTGTAAGGCAAGAGGTCACTTGCTCTTAGTGCCCTATTGTGGGACTGGACCCCACAGCTCATGCTTATAAAATGACCTTCTTAGCCATCCAGTCAAGCCTATTTGTTTGCACACTGCTATACTTGCACCCAATGGGTATGTGTGTGGGGTGGGGGTGGGGTGTATTTAAACATTTCAGTGTAAAGGTAGACAGGGAGTACTTTAAACTCAATGAAAGGTCATCATCATCATCATCGTCGTCGTCGTTGTCTAATGTTTGCTTTCCATGCTGGCATGGGTTGGATGGTTTGACTGGGAGAACTGGCAGGCCGGGAGGCTGCATCAAGCTCCAATCTGATTTGGCAAGGTTTCTACAGCTGGATGCCCTTCTTAATGCCAACCACTCTCAGAGTGTAACTGGTGCTTTTTACATGCCACCAACATGGGAGCCAGCCAGGCAGCACTGGTATCAGCCATGTTCGAATAGTGCTTTTTACGTGCCACTGATACGGGTGCCAGTCAGGCGGCACTGGCATCAGCCACGCAGTCAGGCGGTACTGGCGTCGGCTGTCATATTAAAATATATTTATTAACATTGTTAAAATATATTTACTAAAACTGAGATTTGAAATTTTGTGTCTTGTTTTCATGTCTCCAGTCATTAAAGAAAGTTTGAGGAATGAAATCGGAAACCATTTAGAAGAATAGATTACAGAAACAAAAAGGAGGCTTATGGTTGGATGCATGTGTAATGATAAAATCAAATAAATGATAAATACAATAAAAATGAAATAAAAATAATGGTACAATTTGGTTATGCTAATTGCAGCTAAGCTTAAACCATTTACAAAATGTCATTCAAGCTGAAATACTAGAAAATGAAAGAAAGTGAGCAATGGAGTAAGAAAGCAGTGAGAAAACAAATAAAATGATGCACAGGAAATGAAATTACTTTCGAAACATATTCAGAAAATTCCCTTGTTATTCATGAATTAAATCTGACGAGCATTCTACAATGCAACAAGAAAATAAATAGAGATAGCTGAACAGAAAGAATGTGAAAATCAAGAACGAAATGAAAAAAGACGATAGCAGAATCTGTGAGAGTGCTAGAAGCTTCTCATTGGAAATTTTAATAGCAGATCTTTCTTTTGAAAATTATTTAGCAAATATTTTGGTTTATGTCGACAGTTGCAAAGAATTATCATTTCTTGAATTCAGATTGTTCTTGTCTTGTGATAATGTTAAAAGTTGTTCAGTTCAGCAAAGATGACAAGAAAACTTATTTCTGACGTTACCATACCATTGATTATAACCTTAACCCAAGCCCAGTAATGAAATCCAATGGACAAAACCTGTGCTGAAGCCTGTCAGGTAGACATTTAATTCAAATAATTAATCTTGTGACTCATTATTAATAATTTTGGTGATTCTGTTAAGTGTTCAGTGTCTACAGAAAATACTAAGACACTTACTCAGTAATACAATGAGCAGGTAGTGTGTGTGTATTCCTTTTAGCTTAGTTTTTCCTTGGGGCTGGCCAGATTGGAGCAATCTCGAGTGTAACTAGCCGAAATTGCAAAGATAATCTGGAACTCGACTGAGGAAAGAAAACTCTGAATGACCCATCCTTGGTTTTTCTTGTCCCTTTTTTGTATCATCTGTCTGGATGGTGTGTTGTCCCCTTTTTTGTATCATCTAACTGTCTGGATGTTTTGCGTTCTTGTCTCATCCTTTATATATATATATATATATATATATATATACATTTATTTTCTCTCTCTTATATTCACCTTATACCTTGCCCTCACCATCAAATCTTCCCTTTCCAGTTGGGTAAAGCCATTTATCCCTTCTTCAGTAAGACACCCGTTCCTGTTCCACTATCATGCTTTAAGCCCTCAGCACCCTGCATGAAGCCACCTCCTCCTCAATATGGTCCTTCCCTCTCAGTTGAGGTGCTTGTTTTTACATGCTCGTTGGTGCCCTCACTAGTACTGTAGCCATGAAAATAGCCCCCTCTTCACTCTTGTAAGTGATTGGCATTAGGAAGGACATCCAGCTGCAGAAACCACGCCTAAGTAGATGTTAAGCCTGGTCACAGTCCTCTGGCTTGTCGATTCCTGTTGACCTGTCCAGCTTATACTAGCATGGAACATGGATGTTAAATGAGGGTGATGATGTCTGTCTGCCTGTCTGTAGATCAATTGAAAGATGTATTACAAATGCAGCTCTGTTACAGTATGACCTATGAAATGTCATTGATCATGAATAAAGCAAGGTTGTGCTAAATTGAATTTGTTTCAAGAACATCTAGAAAAAAGTGAAATGAAAAAATTGTCTAAGAATTGTATCTGGTTTTGTTTTAAATCAGGATTTGTTTTGATGGACCTGCACTGTATACATATGTAGCATATAGCTACCAAATACCTAAACTAGGATTTGAAGGCAAATCTAGAATTTACTTGCTTCTCCATTGACACTGGACAGAAAGAAGGAGAAAGATAGATGTTCTTTCTGATCAGAAGCAGCAACCAAAAAGACAGAAAGTAATTTGGCTTTGTGTTTTTATATTCTTCATAACTAAATTATGTCAAAAAAAGAAAAATCATGTTCTCCAGAAAAAATTTTTTTGGAGAACATGATTTTTCTTTTGTGGTTGGGTCATTGATATCCTCCTTCTAGCATATTGGATGTCCACCTAGTGGTCGTCCCTTCTTATACGCATATATTAACATTGCTTGTTTTCACCTTTTCGATATCAGTGAAGAATTTCACTGGAAAAGAAGATATAAGATTGCCAGGTTTTTGTCTCTCTCACCAAGGTCAGCAGCTATCGGACGCCGACGAAGGGAAATAACCCTGAAATCCGGATACGTTCGTGCTGCAGATCGAGGTGAGAGGGATAACTTCCCTTGACAAACAGGACACAGTCGTGTGTCGATAAGCCAGCTGGAGGAGATGTCCTCCTGGGGCTAAAAGCAACAGTAACATCCACCCCTAGGGGTCAGCCACACTTAAGTGGCAATATACTACACTTTATATATATATATATATATATATATATATATATATATACACACACACAGATGGTGTACCTTTCGTTCAAAGGGTTAGTTTTGTATTGTACTGTTTTACTAATTCTACCAAAAGATTCCACGAAGAGCAGAACTGTCTGGAATACTCAGCCAGTTATGCCATAATTCAATGTTTAGACATCTCTGTTATTCAGGAACACCAAATGCTATAAATCTACTTAAGTGCCATTACTTTATATTTACTCTGTGACTCCATGCATGTGTGTGTTTGTGTGTGTGTGTGTGTTTGTGTGTGTGTGTGTGTTTGTGTGTGTGTGTGTGTCCTGCTTAAAGGTAATTTAGTCTGTATGTAGAATGTTCCACATGTTTGCTTGTTGGGACAGTGACGTCATTGCATTCACATTCACATCATTCTATGACATTTTGTGAGGCTGACTACTTTCCCTCTACTTCATATGCTCTCCTCCTCCTCCTCCCCCCTCTCTCTCTCTCAAACTCTGAAATTCTGTCATGGTGTTTATGAACTTATATTGAATTGAGAGCTGGATGAACCAAAATAGAATACATTTCTATGTAAAAGCACCACCAATACCCTCACCCTCTCTCATGTCATAGACACTTCCCCCAGTTGTGGTAAATAGATGCACACACACTTGCACATCTGTGTGCATCTTGGTGCAGTCATTTCACTGCAGCCATGCTGGAGCAGTGACTTGAAGAATTTTTAGTCAAATGAATCAACCCCAGTATTGTTTTTTGTTTCTGTTTTTGTGCCTGGTTCTTATTCTGTTGGTCTCTTTTGCTGAACTGCTAAGTTACAGGGACATAAACACACCAACACCAGTTGTCAAGTGGTGGCATGAAACAAAGAAATACAATCACAAAGACCTGCACATGACAAGCTTCTTTCAGTTTCCCTCTACCAAATCCACTCACAAAGCTTTGGTTGACCTGAGGCTATAGCAGAAGACACTTGCCCAAGGCGTCACACAGTGGATCTGAACCTGGGACTATGAAGTTAGGAAGCAAGCTTCTTACCATACAGCCATGCATATATCATCATCATCATTATCATCATCGCTTAACGTCTGCTTTCTATGCTGGCATGGGTTGGACGATTTGACTGGGGACTGGCAAGCCAGTAGGCTACACCAGGCTCCAATCTGATCTGGCATGGTTTCTACAGCTGGATGCCCTTCCTAACTCCAGCCACACCTTTGGAAACATGGGTGTTTCATTCAACATCCTCAAACAACCCTTATTCAGGGACCTTTTGAGTGGGATGGGCTACTCGACCTGAAGAAAATTCTAACTGGGCCCCACCTGCAAGGTCATGTGCAGTTTATCTTGGTATAAGGTCACCATGTTGTGCACATATAGTTGTCATGCATGTGCCTGGTGTACCCTTATCAGACGGGTAGTCATGATGGGTGTACTGGGCTTCATATATTTGTACCCCAGTGTCACTTTGATGGCATTCACTGCTCTCTCACTCAATAGCAATAATAATAATAATAATTGTAATAATAATAAAGTGGTTATGGTTTACAAGATCTGCATTATTGTTGTTTTAACAAAAGAAGCTTCAATATATTTCTTAAACCATGAATAATAAAAACGTAATAATAATAATAATAATAATAATAATCAATGTGGAGAATTATTACACAAAGATGATTTTTTTCAAATACAAAATACACACACACACACACACATGTATATATATATATATATATATATATATATATATATATATATATATATATATATATATATATATATATATATATATATATATATATATTCCTTGATATATACAATAAGTGGATGGTCATGACCGAAACACCTTTGTTCAGAAGTTCTTTTGATGAGAGTTAACTAAAACAACTGTGACTGGTCAATCATTTTGGGAACGATCACCCCCCGACCCTCTCTGTTTTGTTTACCTGATGAGTAATAACGCAACAGATCTCTCATTCTTCCTCTTTATATAGTTGTAGCTTACTCCAACTCACTCTCTCTCTCTCGCTCTCTCTCTTTTTTTCTCAACAATCCTTAGAAACAGTACTTCTATCTGAAAAACGTGCATTGGCAATGGGTTTGTGCAGAGTCAAGTTTTCTCACGGGAATTCACTGAAGTGCAAACAATTGACAATTGGCTTTTGTTTTCCGCTTACACAGGTACATATGTGTGTGTGTGTGTGTGTGTGTGTGTGTGTGTGTCTGTTTACCTCTGTCCTTTTGTATACATACATGCAGGTACACACACACAAACACATTTATTATGTACATATATTACTATATATGTGTATGTATATATGTGTGTGTGTGTGTGTGTGTGCGTGTGTGTATAGTAATATAAATACACTCATAAAGTATATATTTATATATATATAGTAATATATATGTATATCCATTAAGTATATATTTGTATTTATGTGTATATATATAATATATAAGGTGGTGCTCCAGCATGGCCACAGTCGAATGACTGAAACAACTAAAAGAGTAAAAGAGTATATATATATATATATATATATATATATATATATATATATATATATATATACACACATAAAAGTATATATTTATATATATAGTAGTATATGTATATGCATTAAGTATATATTTGTATATGTGTGTATGTATATGTATATATATATATATACTTAATGTGTACACACACACACATGCGTATACATATATATACACTTACTATATGTACTTATATTAATGTGTGTGTGTGTATATATATTATATATTACTCTTTTACTCTTACTTATTTCAGTCATTTGACTGTGGCCATGCTGGAGCACCGCCTTTAGTCGAGCAAATCGACCCCAGGATTTATTCTTTGTAAGCCTAGTACTTATTCTATCGGTCTCTTTTGCTGAACCGCTAAGTTATGGGGACGTAAACACATCACCATTGGTTGTCAAGCGATGTTGGGGGGACAAACACAAATACACACACACACACACACACACACACACACACACACACACACACACACACACACACACATATATATATATACATACATATACATATATATGACAGGCTTCTTTCAGTTTCCGTCTACCAAATCCACTCACAAGGCTTTGGTCGACCTGAGGCTATAGCAGAAGACACTTGCCCAAGGTGCCATGCAGTGGGACTGAACCCGGAACCATGTGGTTGCTAAGCAAGTTACTTACCATACAGCCACTCCTGTGCCTGGAATGGTTGGGTGGTTTGACAGGACCCAGCAAGTCAGGACTGTGTGAAGGTCTCGCTGCTTTGGCCTGGTTTCTACATCTGGGTGCTCTCCCTAATGTCAAGTACTTTATAGAATGTACTGGGTACTTTCTTGTGTCACTGCTACAAGTAAGGTGTCCAAGTAACAGGCAAGACATGGCCCCTAGACAGAGTGAAGGTGCTGTGTTGAGGGAGGTGGCTTTATGCTAGGTACTTAGAGGCAAATGTATGACAGAGGACTAGGAACAGGTATCTTGTAGAAGAGATCCCAGGCTGCCCCACTTGGTAAAGGAGAGATGATGATAGTGGTGATATGTCAGGACATACACTCAAGATACAAGAGAGTGAGGGGTAGTAGGGGCACAAAGGAAGAGGTGAGAGGGATATGGGGCAGTGGATCAGATGCGTGTGTGTGGTTCTTTTTTTATTTCCTACACACAGAATGTAGACATCTGTTAGCCTCCTGTGGTATGTTGCCTTTGTATGTTTAAACAGCACATGTTTACATTGAAATGTTTATAAAGTCCAGGTTGGAATGAGACAATAATTAACACAGAGAAAAGTAGCGATTTTCAACTGCAGCTGTGTTGTAAAAGTAGTGCTGTTGGGAAGGTGTTTAGGAAGTCAGTGACACAATTCCTATGTCTGTGTCATATTACAACTTCTTTTGAGTCACATGTGTAATGTCAATAGGATTTATTTAAAGAAAATCAGAATCAACATACTTGGTCAATAACTTGATGGAATAGAGATATGGCAGATTGATGTCTCATTCAACTGAAAAGTATCTTCTTGAATTCAGTGTGGCTGTAAAAACTGATTGTTACTCTGCCTGGCTTCAGTACAGTTTTGTTGACAAAAACCTTGACTAATTTGCATATTATTTGCCACTCCATCAATCACTTCCCTTCTTTTCAACAGTAACAATACAAGGACTCTTTTGATATCATCATCTGCTCCCAATGTGGCTGGGGTTCTGTTCCTTTCTGGACTGATGACACTTGTGCAAACATGTTCACATTTTTCAATCTGTTTGTTGACAATCTGTAGCAGTGAAGTATTGTTTTTGTTCTGAATTGAATGTCTTTGATTATTTACAGACAGTGAACCATGTTTAGCGCTCAGAGAATGGATTACTGAATGTTCCTCTTCTTTGATGCAAACAGAAAGTGAAGCAGGAATTGTTAGTGTAATAACAAAAGCCTAATTATCACTTCAAGTCCAAATATGTGCTGCGTTGTCACAAAGAGATCAGGTTCAGTGGAGAAAATTGTGCATTGCAGATAATTAATGACAAACTTGTGTGTCCACACACACACACACACACACATTTAATAGAAAAAAATTGGAGAGGTAGAATCCATTACATGACCTTATATATGTTGTTATCAACAGAAAATTCCGGAAGTGCTTCAAGGGCTGAGAGTTTCATACAGGACACTGTATAAAACACAAAATTCTCAGCCCTTCAGTCACTTTACTCTTTTACTCTTTTACTTGTTTCAGCCATTTGACTGCGGCCATGCTGAGGCACCACTTTTAGTCGAGCAAATCGACCCCAGGACTTATTCTTCGTAAGCCTGGTACTTATTCTATCAGTCTCTTTTGCTGAACCGCTAAGTTACAGGGACGTAAACACACCAGCATCAGTTGTCAAGCGATGCTGGGGGAACTACCATAGACACACACACACATACACACAAACATATACATATATACGACGGGGCTTCTTTCAGTTTCCATCTACCAAATCCACTCACAAGGCTTTGGTCGGCCTGAGGCTATAGTAGAAGACACTTGCCCAAGGTGCCACGCAGTGGGACTGCACCCGGAACCATGTGGTTGGTAAGCAAGCTACTTACCACACAGCCACTCCTGCACCTTTCATAACTTTCTGATGATAAAATACACACATATGTATAAAAGGTCTTAACCACAGCTTTTTTTGCAGTTCATTTGTGTTCCATTCATATTGCACATCCAATGGAAAGCGGCAAACTGGCAGAATGGTGAGTATGCCTAGCAAACTGCTTAGCAGTATTTCTTCCATCTTCATGGTTTGAATT
>NC_142933.1:7950205-7982705 GCF_046866305.1 Octopus bimaculoides
TAGAGCTAAATTGTCCTACCATCTTTTAAGAAGGTACAAATGACTTGAGGGAGATTTGGCTGCTGTGTGAATATGGTACCTAGTGGTTGTTTCAGCTTTATATCTGCAGATATATGAAAGTTTGTGCATTCGCTGATAAGACAAGAATAAGACTAGAAACATGTTCTGAGTTACTTCCCATCCCTACTGAAATAATTAATACAATATTAGTCATTATCTAATATTACTTTTGTCCAATGTCCAATGATTTCTAATTTAGTTTTTATTAATCTCTGCATGAAATACATTAATGACATGATCTTAATGATTACATCTATAAAATCTTTTTCCATGTCTTATGTTAAAGACAAGTTAGGATTTGGACAGTATGTGTGTATATGTGTGTGCACGTTTGCTCACATGCCTTTTTTATTTATATGCATGTATATGTGTGTGTGTGTGTGTGTGTGTGTGTGTGTGTACACCTTTCTTATTGCTATCGTGCAACTGTGTATGAAAATGCATGGGAATATGTATATGTGCATGTGCACTTGTAAGGTAGCATGCATCAAAGCTACATAATTGTTTATAAATTATATATGTGTTTCTATACATATCGTCGTCGTTTAAAGTCCATTTTCCATACTTGGATGGTTTGACTGAGGACTGGCAAGCCAGGAGGCTACACCAGGATCTAATCTGATCTGGCAAGGTTTCTACAGCTGGATGCTGTTCCTAATGCCAACCACTCCAAGAGTGTAGTGGGTGCTTTTTATGTACCACCAGCACGAGGGCCAGTTAGGCGGCACTGGCAACGACCATGCTTGGATGGTAGCTTTTTATGTGCTACCGCCACAGGGGCCAGCTAGGCGTCACTAGCATCAAGCACGCTTAGATGGTGCTTTTTACATGTCACTGGCACAGGAGCCAGTCAGGCGGCGCTGGCATCGACCACACTTGGATGGTGTTTTTTACGTGCCACCAGCATGGGACCAGTCAGGTGGCACTGATATCGATCACACTCAAATGGTACTTTTTATGTGCCACCAGCAGAGGAGCCAGTCTGAAAACTGGTAAATGTGTGTGTGTGCTTTTATTAGTGTTTATAGCTGTGTATGTATATTGTGTATTTGTGTATATATTTGTATGTGTGCATGTGTGAGGTGAATCACATGCCCATGCTTGTAAATCGACTTGTATTTTCTATGAAGAGACAAACATAAAAATATGGTTTTGACTTAATGTCAGGCCATGTGTGGTGCAATATATATATATGTGTGTGTGTGTGTGTGTGTTTGTGTGTGTATGTATATATAGATGGATGTGTGTGGTGCAATATATATGTGTATGTTTGTATTTGTGTGTGTATGTGTTTGTGTATATGGGTGCATGTGTGTGTGTGTGTGTGTATGTATACATGTATGTGTATATAGATATGTGTGTATGTATGTGTATATGTATATGTGTATGTGTGTGTGTGTATATATATATATATATATATATATATATATATATATATATATATATATATACACATACACACACGTGTGTTTAATGTTTATTTCTGGCAATGAGGATATTTTTTTTTCAAAATACAAAAATAGAAATTCACCCCTACCACATTCAAAATCGACGGTTTTTTTTTCTCTTATGAATGTGTCATCATGTAACCTATTATATCGGATTTAAATTTTATACACTTCTTTTACAATTCAATATCTACAAAAAACAAAACTGAAATTACTCATTTCCTTTCTATCATATTTTACTGGAAACTTTGACAAGGAACAATTCTCACTGACAACACGTACATTCACTTATTTTAACAGCCACCACTACCACCTCTACTACTACTACTACTACTACTACTACTACTACTACTACTACTACTACTACTACTACTACTATAATTCTAAGTAAAAATTCTCCTTGTATTAAATGTGTTAATATGTTAACATATTTAATGTTAATATATCAACATTAACCTGACTGCTGTTTTTCAAACAATGTCATATCGTTAATTATTCTCTATCACAATTATTAGAACCAGGTTGTTATATTTGCTAACTAGAACCTACTTTGGAACATCGTCCATGTTTTGCAAGGTTTTTCAGGTGATTATGGCTTGAATTGTGGAAACTCATGGATTAGTGGTTAAGGTGTTGGATTTATGATTTGTAAGATTGTGGTTTCGATTCCAGAACTGGGCAGTACATTGTGTTCTTGAGCAAAACACTTCATTTCATGTTGTTCCAGTCCACTCAGCTGGTAAAAATGCGAAATTCTGCAATGGACCTGCATCTCATCCAGGAAATAATATATCATCATCGTTTAATGTCCGCTTTCCATGCTAGCATGGGTTGGACGATTTGACTGAGGACTGGCGAACCAGATGACTACACCAGGGTCCAATCTGATTTGGCAGAGTTTCTACAGCTGGATGCCCTTCCTAATGCCAACCACTCCGAGAGTGTAGTGAGTGCTTTTACGTGCCACCGGCATGAAGGCCAGTCAGGCGGTACTGGCAATGGCCATGCTCGAAATGGTGTATTTTATGTGCCACCTGCGCAGGAGCCAGTCCAGCGGCACTGGCAACGATCTCGCTCGAATGTTTTTTCATGTGCCACCGGCACAAATGCCAGAAAGGCGACGCTTGTAGTAAGGCGTACATTCCAGCCTTAACTGTCTCACCTTTTGGGGATATTTAGGAGTACATGGTGTAATGTGTCTGTTCTTTTTTATGCTTGTTGGCTCTGATTTAGTTCATCTGTCATTTTTTGGTTTAGTCCTAGGTCAGCCCTAATTAACCCAGATCCTACATTCAAAGACATTCCCGTCATGACAACTCCACTTGTTTTTTCTGAGAATAGTATATCAAGGACTACATTATTTGATGTGTCCTTTGTATTTTTAAAGCTAGATTTGTGTAACAGGAAGTAAATTTCGGTTGCTTTGTTTTTGTGGGTTGAGTAACCATGTAGAGGCATCCTTGGTGTCTCAGTGGAGGTCATCAGTATAGAGAGACTCACTCAGAATTTAACAATTATTTATTCATTGATAGACTGATGGACTGATATACTCTATGAAACACTGGATTAAATATCTAGATTAAATACCTTATTATGAAGAAGTACACTGATATCTGTTGAGATTTTTTGATAAACAAAATATTTATTTGTTTTTGTAACCAACCACATGGTTCCGGGTTCAGTCCCACTGCGTGGCACTCTGGGCAAGTGTCTTCTATAGCCTCGGGCTGACCAAAGCCTTGTGAGTGGATCTGGTAGACAGAAACTGAAAGAAGCCCGTCATATATATATATATATATATGTATCTATGTGTGTGTATATGTTTGTGTGTCTGTGTTTGTCCCCCCAAAATCGCTTGACAGCCGATGCTGGTGTGTTTACGTTCCCGTAACTTAGCAGTTCGGCAACAGAGATTGATAGAATAAGTACTAGGTTTACAAAGAATAAGTCCTGGGGTTGATTAGCTCGACTAAAAGGTGGTGCTCCAGCATGGCCACAGTCAAATGACTAAAACAAGTAAAAGAGTAAAGAAAGATGTTGTCATTACTATAAACAACAAAATGCCGAAAGAGTTTAAATATTATTATTATTATTATTATTGGTGTGATTGTAACAGCAGTCAAAGTATGGTTAGTTGATATTGCTGTTGTCATTGGTACATTGTTTAGCTGCTGTCAGCTTGGGTCAGCTGCTGTCCGCCATCTGTTTGTCATCTCCTGATCCTCTGCTGTCTCTCAATTCTCTCTATCAGCATAGCTAAGGTGAATCAAATCTATTGTGATGGTTAGGTTCACAAAGAAGCACGCCAAAGGATGTAATTGTTGTTGGATCCTGTTCCAAGTGGAGTCTTAATTAGTCAGATTTTTTTTATCACCTGAATAATATTCTAGGGCTTTGTGGAGGCGCAATGGACCAGTGGTTAGGGCAGCAGACTCGCGGTCATAGGATCGCGGTTTCGATTCCCAGACCGGGCGTTGTGAGTGTTTATTGATCGAAAACACCTAAAGCGCCATGAGGCTCCGGCAGGGGATGGTGGCGAACCCTGCTGTACTCTGCAACCACAACTTTCTCTCACTCTTACTTCCTGTTTCTGTTGTGCCTGTAATTCAAAGGGTCAGCCTTGTCACACTGTATCACGCTGAATATCCCCGAGAACTACGTTAAGAGTACATGTGTCTGTGGAGTGCTCAGCCACTTGCACGTTAATTTCACGAGCAGGCTGTCCTGTTGATCGGATCAAGTGGGACCCTCGACGTCGTAAGCGATGGAGTGCCAACAACAATACTCTAGAGAATTGTGACATCAGGTATAGTGATCTGATTGCTAAATAATCCTGCTACAACCTCATTTAATCCAGAATTTAGATACATTCATATATGTTCTGTATTCAAATGTTTGCATACAAATCCAGCCTGCTGATCGGGACTGTAAAATTTGAAATACTAGATGTGAGATGCCAGCTGTTATAATCTAAAGGCAGTACAAAATTAGAAATCTCTGAGGAGCAGAAACCACAATAGTAGTGGTAGAAAAATAGAGAAGAGAGAGACAACAAAAAGAAATATAATGTATTGTGTGTATTTCGTTTAATGCTGTTTAAAGTATTAATCTAATGCGTCTATAACATTCCATTATTATTATTAAAGCAGCGAGCTGGTAGAAACGTTAGCACGCCAGGCGAAATGCTTAGCGGTATTTCGTCTGTCTTTACGTTCTGAGTTCAAATTCCGCTGAGGTCGACTTTGCCTTTCATCCTTTCAGGTCGATAAATTAAGTACCAGTTGCATACTGGGTTCTAATCGGCTCCCTTCCTCGCCAAAATTTCAGGCCTCGTGCCTATAGTAGAAAGGATTATTATTATTATTATTATTGTTATTATTAAGGTTGATTTTGCCTTTTATTCTTTCGGGGTCGATGAAATAAGTACCAGTTGCGCACTGGGGGTCGGTGTGATCGACTATTCCCCGCTCCCCATAAATTTCAGACTTTGTCCCTACAGTAGACGGTGTAATTCTTAACAAGCCAGATGTACTCTACATCGGGATAAATCTTTAAGGCTTATATTACTGATGATAGCGGTGGTGGTGGTGGTGGTGAGGATGATGATGATGATGAAGAGGATAATAGTTATTTCAATGATGATTTTTAGGTAAGGAAAGGATAGGAGGTTTCATTTCATTACATTATTGTACTCAATAATTATTTGTAATGACAGGTTATTAGTTGTCGAGTGGGGGGTTTTTAATGAGCATCTGCGGTCCAACTTCCTGTGACACCCGACTGGCTGGCCGTGCTCTATCGCCACAGTCAAACCAGTTTCACTACAGCTGCCTTCGTTATACTCTGTATTGTGTTCTCTGTGCACTAGCACTGACACCTAATTATAATTACACTGACACCTAATTATAATTACAGCCGTCATCAGTGAATATGCGAATCGAACAGCGAGTGGAAGAGAGAAGGGAGAAGTTGAACTAATGTTATATTCAGTTATCAGACAAACAGGCCGAAGATTTCTATCCTAACAACATCAATTACAGTGTGTCCTTGAGCAAGGTATTTCTCACTGGTTCAGTCTTTTTAGCTACAAATATACTTGAGATAGTTTGTTACAGACTGTCCTCATTTAACGACCTACCTATTTAACGACCACTCGGAGTTACGACGAACTTTACGAGCCGTCATTACATATTTTACAAAATAGAACTTGAGGCGATGGATCCAAATTTTGAGCGATTTTCCAAGGTAGACAACTGAACTTTTCCGAAGTTATCGAGAAATTTATGACGAATAAAAGAAGATAACAAAGCAAACAACACTGACGGGATTTTTCATGCATTTTGATGTCAAGAAAGAGTTGCTTTTGTAATCTTTATCCAAAGTAAAACAAATTTATTATGTTTGAGTTTCCTTTAAACCTTTTCACCTTTTCTATATAATCCCGAGAAAAGTTTATTAGGCATCCTATGTACTGGGCCTGGAATCACAAACATACTTACGTTGTCTGAGCTACAATAATACAGTATCCATATCCTAGCTTTTAAGGTTTTCCTTGTGATAATCTTACTGTTACTTATTCATTTTTCAACAATTTATGTTAGGGATTCTTGGCCCTGTACTGCATATACTTTATACAGTACAGTATTCTGTTTTTATATGTACGTACAGTACACTATACCTATAAAAAAAAAATACGTACCCTATGAATATTCGTTTAACGACGAATTTGCTTAACGACGGGGCTGTTGGAACGTAACTCGGTCGTTAAATGAGGACAGTCTGTATTGTTGTTTAGTCCCAGGTCAGCGCTGAGTGAATTTAAGAGTAAAGGCGTTCCACTTATGGCCATTCTGTCTTTTGTGAGGCATAGCATAGTGTATCTAGGACCACAGTATCCAATTGTTGTGTCATTCCCCTTTCTAAGGCAGTTGGATAGGATTCGAGGGATATTCAGTTACTATTTCTACCCAGTTAATCGACCACATAGAGGATCTAGCTCTGTTTCTCTAAACTGTATGCATATGCTCGCGCACACGTCCTGCAACCAACGCGCTAAAGAAACTGATGTCTACAGAAAAGTATGGTCGCTTAAACTCATGTAGCGATTAATAATCATATTTGTAACATATGCAGTGTGCAGCGCATACTTTTGTCACCTCAGTATAATTGTACAACATGCACTGACAGCTAAAAAATAGGCGGAGCACATGGAGCTCACTGGTATATAGAGAAGCGCAGGCGTCGTGTATGCATGTATTGTATGTCTGATGATAATGTACTGTTTGGTTAAGGCAGGCGAGCTGGCAGAAACGTCTGTCCGTAACTTAGCAGTTCGGCAAAGGTGCCAGGCTTAAAAAAGTAAGTACTGAGGTCGATTCGTTGGAGTAAAATTCTTGAAAGTAGTACCCCAGCATGGCCGTAGTTTAATGCCTGAAACAAATAATCCACACACACACACACACACACACACACACACACACACACACACACATATCAGTTTGAGTAAAAAATAAGCAACGTTTTGAACCATAAAGAATTTATACCGGATTTTTGTAGAGTTTTGAGTTTTTTTGAAATTGTCTGATAATAGAGACATAGACTATCCCAAATGTATCAATAGATTAACATTGATATTTTTTCGCCGTTGTTACAATCATCTGAAATGGAACTGTCAAAGCGCGATATTCGAGCAATTTTGCTATTCAACTTTAAAAAAAGGACGTAAAGCAGCTGAAACTGCTCACAATATCAACGAAACATTCGGCGAGGAAATGACCAGTGAGTGGTCAGCTCGAAAATGGTTTGAACGATTTCGCAGTGGAGACCGGAGCCTTGAAGATTGTGAGCGTAGTGGACCCCTATCTGTTGTCAATCACGGTCAATTAAAGACCGTCATTGAGAAAGATCCACGTAAAACTACTCGAGAACAGGCAAAAGAATTTCAAGTTAGCCAGAAAACTGCCTACAACCATTTGCATGCGATCGGAAAATCAAAAAAGCTCGACAAATGGGTACCATACGATTTGAATGAAAATCAGAAAATGTGCAGATATGAAATTTGCTCGTCGCTTCTCCGTAACCAGACCGATCTATTTCTCGACCGTATAGTAACTAGCGATGAAAAGTGGATTCTGTACAATAATAAAAAACGTTCTTCACAATGGTTGGACCAAAATGAAGCACCGAAAACTTTCTCTAAACCCGAGCTCTTCAAAAAGAAGATAATGGTGACTGTTTGGTGGTGTACTGCTGGACTCATCCACTATAACTTCTTAAAACCTGGAAAAACCCATTACTGCAGAAACATATTGCCATGAAATTGAAAAAAAAAAAAAAGGAACGACAACTGCTACTCCTCCATCACAGACTGAACAATAGAAGAGGACCAATCATTCTTCATGACAATGCTCGACAACACGTTTCACTAAGGACACTCCAGAAGTTGAGGGAACTTGGTTACGAAGCTCTTCCCCACCCAGCTTATTCTCCAGATCTTTCTCCTACTGACTACAGAGTTCAAGAATCAAACCGACACTGAGAGTGCGTTCAAAGAGTTCATCAGCTCCAGAACTCCAGATTTTTCTATTACCGGAAGAAACGAACTTATAATTCGTTGGCAAAAATGTGTTGATTGTAATGGTACTTGCTTTGATGAATAAAATTTCCGCATTGTTGAAATATATTGTGATGAATTTCATGTTCCAAAACGTTATATATGTGTGTGTGTGTGTGTGTGTGTGTGTGTGTGTGTGTGTGTGTGTGTGTGTGTGTGTGTGTGTGTGTGGACTGGCATAGTGTGTGGAACGCTGGATTAAAATATCGAGCTTAAATACCTTATGAAGTACACTGATATCTGTTGAAATTTTTGATAAACGAAATATTTTTTTTTTGTGAAGAAAAGTGTTGTCATTACTACAAACAACAAAACATCGCGAGACTTTGAATATTATCATTCTTGGTGTTATTGCATGTATATGTATGTGTGTGTTTTACTGTCTCCTTGCCTTTGCAATGGCCAGTGGTAGTAAGCAGGTGTAACTGTCATATAAGAGGTGCTCTTCGTTTCCAATCTGCCACGTAAACATGTCTGGGTATGGTGAAATATTGCTTGAAAATTGGCGAGGGTTGGCAACAGGAAGGGTGTCCAGCCATAACAGTCTGTCTGATCCATGTGAGCATGCAAAAGTGGACAGCGTGTTTGTTTCTCTTTTTGCCATCTGTGGTTTTATTTTTGATCTTCTATATAAATGAAGATATTTCCTCCGTCTGGCTGATTTTCTCTCTACAAAACGGAAAGTTACATTGTGGAACAGTCATTTTAACGAGTTGAATTTATTTATGACCCGACGAGATACATCTGCACCACCGGATGCTCCTGAACCAGTTGTTGAGTGTGTTCCACCCATGACAAATCGATGCTAGATGTCTCGAAACAATTGCCGTGATTAATAATAAATCCTCGTATATTCCATCTGTCTTTCATTTGCTGTCTCTCTCTGTTTATTTCTGTGTTCCTTTCTGTTAAAGAGCGTAGGCTCGAAACGTAAAAGACTTTCTCACTTCCCGAGCGTTAAACTAATACATCTGTTTGTTGTTTACACACCCGTCTTCGTCTTTTTTCTTTTTTTTTGTAAATTCCAACATTATATATATATATATATATATATATATATATAGCTGTAAAAAGGTTGAATATAGATTCGTCTTTTAATCTTATTTCTTTATTGCCCACAAGGGGCTAAACATAGAGGGGACAAACAAGGACAGACAAAGGGATTAAGTCGATTAGATCGACCCCAGTGCGTAACTGATACTTAATTTATCGACCCCGAAAGGATGAAAGGCAAAACTGACCTCGGCGGAATTTGAACTCAGAACTTAACGGTAGACGAAATACCGCTAAGCATTTCGCCCGGCGCGCTAACGTTTCTGTCAGCTCGCCGTCTTATATACATGTACGCACGCACTGCGCGGAGACGTAATTGGAACAGTCGTAGAAACTGCTAGTTAAATCTAAGCGACGTGTGGGAATAATAAACGACGGTGTATCCTGAGCATGTTACACATTCTCATCGGAAAAGCCATGTAGTTTGTATGGTACAGGTCATAGACTGGTTGAAAGAGGTCACTTCGGCCTGAGGCAAATTTCTACAGCTTGCTGTTACAATGACGTTAGTAATTAAGTACACACACACACACACACACACACACACACACACACACACACACACGTGTGAATTTGTGTATATGCATCGTAATTAGAAACACGGCTGTGATTTTGTTTTATTTCTTTTATAAAAGTTATACCTGGTTGTCGTATGTTTTTCTTCGATAAAAGATAACGCACAAACACTCTTATTTTCAATACAAGTCTAAAACAAAAGTTATTTCACACACACGCACGCACACACACACACACACACACACACACACACACACACACACAATGTATGTATGTATGTATCTATGTATGTATATTAGGTTGGTGCATAATTATTGCGGCTATTTTTCAATAAATTTTATTCAACAAAAAATTTAAACAAAACGCCAAGCAGAAATTGAGGTAGATGGTCAATATGCTCCGGAATAATCATTTAAATGTTATTTTTTTTAGTTGAATAAAATTTATTGAAAAAAAGCCGCAATAATTATGCACAAGCCTAATATATACTTTCGGAGCGAATGATTTTTTTCTTGATTTGCAATCCTGTGAATAACAATAATAATTGTATTTTTATATCAGCTTAAAGCTTATGGCGATCGCCGTGCAATGACTAACGAAAATAGTCTAATAAAGGGGCATATAAGGCCTCGGTAGAAAAAAGGCTTTCCCCTCCGACGGACTCTCTCATCGAAGACGACATATGAGGATTCAGCTTTTTGCCACACGTCAGCCCCCCCCCCCCTCCATTAAATCGACGTTACCTGAACAGGTGCAGCCAGGTGTACCATGCGTCAGGTGTCGAAGGGATCGTTGAGCAACGTGACATGAAGTATTTTGCTCAAGAACACAATGTATCACCCCGTCTAGGAATTGAAACCACGATTCCAACATCGTGAGTGCAACACCCTAACCACTAAGCTATATATATATATATATATGTGTGTGTGTGTGTATATTCTCTTTTACTCTTTTACTTGTTTCAGTCTTTTTGACTGTGGCCATGCTGGAGCACCGCCTTTAGTCGAGCAAATCGACCCCAGGACTTATTCTTTAGAAGCCTGGTACTTATTCTATCGGTCTCTATTGCCGAACCGCTAATTTACGGGGACATAAACATACCAGCATCGGTTGTCAAGCAATGTTGGGGGGACAAACACAGACACACATACATATATATGTATACATATATACGACGGGCTTCTTTCAGTTTCCGTCCTCCAAATCCACTCACAAGGCTTTGGTCGGCCCGAGGCTATAGTAGGAGACACTTGCCCAAGATGCCACGCAGTGGGACTGAACCCGGGACCATGTGGTTGGTAAGCAAACTACTTACCACACAGCCACTCCTACGCCTATATATATATATATATATATATATATATATATATATATATATATATATATATATATATATATATATATATATATATATATATATATATATATATATATATATATATATATATATATATATATATATATATATATATATATATATATATATATATATATATTCTTTTACTTGTTTCGGTCATTTGACTGTGACCATGCTGGAGCACGCAAACCGACGCCCAGGACTTATTCTTTGTAAGCCTAGTACTTATTCTATCGGTCCCTTTTGCCGAACCGCTATGTCACGGGGACGTAAATACACCAGCATCGGTTGTCAAGCGATGTTGGGGGGGATAAACACACACACACACACATGTATATACATGTATAAATATATATACGACAGGCTTCTTTCAGTTTCCGTCTACCAAATCCACTCACAAGGCTTTGGTCGGTCCGAGGCTGTAGTAGAAGACACTTGCCCAAGGTGCCAGGCAGTGGGACTGAACCCGAGACCATGTGGTTGAAGTAAAAGAACAAAGTTGAGCGAGAGACCAACAAAACTCCTTCTAATACCAAAGATGAATTGAAGGCAAGGATTATAGCAGCATCCACTGACTTAAACAAGGAGACCACTCCGAAGAGTTGCAGGAAATTCTGAAGTCGAATAAAGACATCATAATCAAGAATGGAGAATAATGCATCGTCAAAATTTATTTGTTAATGCATTTTCTTCATATTACATTCCGACATGCGTTTCTGCTTGATAAGTGTCTTCATTATCATATGTGTGTGTGTGTGTGTGGGGGGGGGGGGGTTATGTTTAAAATTAAAGTTTAGATAGGAGACTTTAAAATGTAGCATCCAAACCCTGTTTTGGGTGTGTCCCTAGTAGTGTGCCTTGAGAGCACGTTCACCACATACAGCTACCAGGCGTCATCTGCGGAGTTACACTTTAGTCGTAGGATCTACGTAAGGAATTCCTCGGTGCACTTTTAGCATGTTTTTAAATGACTGATAGGGAAGACAATGTACAGTAAGCTTTATTTAGCACGGTGATCGTTTCGGCTTACATCTGCACTACTTCCTAGTGGGCGGGGAACGACATAATGGAATTGAATGCACCCCACAGTGCAGAAGAAACCCCATTAGGTTACATAATATGTTACAGTGTTATAATATGTACATTTCGCTACTATGTATGAAAGGATATTGTTGGTAAGATTCGTGTGTTTGTAGTAATTCAGAACTACTACAAACACACGCATCTTACCAACAATATAATGCCACGCATAATAGCGAAATGTATATTTTTATAACACTGTAACATTACACACACACACACACACACACACACACACACACACACACACGATTCAGTTGAATTAGGTACTTAAATTGAAGCAACTTGCTAGTTCGGTATAGTCCGCACACCCCAACAATATTATTTGAATATTGAATACCAAGATTCCATGTAGGGGTGTTTGTACCTAACATTTCTGTTGTGTGTGCAGACAACTCAACCCAGCTAAGTGAAAATATCTGCTTTTGGTAATTAAGGCATGTACTTTTTATATAAAAGTACTTTCTATAGTATTTCCAAAGTGCAGATTCCAAGTTCACACACAGAGAGAACAGTGAGTGGAGGAGATCCCCTTTGGTCATGAATGACCATCGGATTGCACCTAGAAAGTTACCCTCCGAGGCACAAGTCCTTATGGAAGGCCAGCAGTCGACCATGCATACCAGCCTCCCCTCTCCATACCACTGATGTTATTCAAGGGAAAGGCAAAGGGGCCGATATAGCTTGGCACAAGTGATGTCACGACTCATTTCTACAGCTGAGTTAACTGGAACAACGTGAAATAGTGTCTTGCTCAAGAACACAACATGCAGCCCGGTCCGGGAATCGAACTCACAACCTCACGATCGTAATCTCGACGCTCTAACCACTGAGCCATGCGCCTTCACAGAACAGAGAGTAGGTTTACTCTTTTACTTGTTTCAGTCATTTACTGTGGCCATGCTGGAGCACCGCCTTTAGTCGAGCAAATCGATCCCGGGACTTATTCTTTGTAAGCCTAGCACTTACTCTATCGGACCCTTTTGCCGAACCGCCAATTCACGGGGACGTAAACACACCAGCATCGGTTGTCAAGCGATGTTGGGGGAGGGGCAAACACAGACCCACAAACACACACATATATATATATATATATATATACACATATACATATATACGACGGGCTTCTTTCAGTTTCCGTCTACCAAATCCACTCACAAGGCTTTGGTCGGCCCGAGGCTATAGTACAAGACACTTGCCCAAGATGCCACGCAGTGGGACTGAACCCGGAACCATGTGGTTGGTAAGCAAGCTACTTACCGCACAGCCACTCCTTATAATACAATAATCTCTAAGAGAGAACAATCTCTATATTTGTTTGTAGAGTAAAAAATATCGTACGAATTTGAAAGACCAATGACCACCTGTGATTCCATCTCTATTAAAGAAATCTTCGGATTGGGTTTTGAAATGGATGTGCGCATGCGTGCGAAAATTCCGAAGGGAAACTCTACAAAGTTTGAAATGTTTCGTGTTATTTTGTTTGTTATTCTTTGAAGAATTCCGTTCTCTTTTGAAACGTAAATGAAAACAGTCGTCATATCTAAAAATAGATTCCACAGAATCAGGCGCTCTGGCAGATTTCCCACCGTCAGATCATGGCTTACGTCTTAAGATGAAATAAGGATGCATTTGCTAAATCTGGTTCGAGGTTTGATGTATTCAAGGAGAACAAAAATGACAGGGGGGTGACGACGGTTGGAAATGGGGGGGGGGGAACTGGAGGAGAAGCGGGGGTGGGTGGGGGTGAGGTCGCAAGAGAACCAAGAAATGATCTACACAAACCAACAAAAGGACAAATAACAATAATAATAATAATAATATTTGATGTTTCGTCATATACCAAAAAGAAATATACAATTATATATATATATATATATATATATATATATATATATATATATATATATATGCACGCGCGCGCACATACATATACACACTCTATGCCACTCTCAATCCACGTATTTGTAAAGAGTATATGAATAAATAAATAAATAAATAAACATGTAATGGGTGGCGGGGTGGGGGAAGTGGTATAGGGTGGTGGGTAGGTTTCAACAAAAAGAAAAACAATGCATGGTGTTGAAAGAACTGAAAAGCTTTGACTTCTTCCCACAGTCCCGTGTTTCAGATTGACTCATCAGATCACTAACTCTTTTATCATTATCTACCTACCTGTGCATATATATATATATATATATATATATATATATATATATATATATATATATATATATATATATATATATATATATATATATATACATATATATATATATATATATACGTACAAAATTATATATACACTCACATACATACATACATACATACATAGGGTGAGGAGTGGTTGTGTGATAAGAAGCTTGCTTCCCAACCACATGGTTCCGGGTTCAGTCCCACTGTGTGGCACCGTGGGCAAATCTCTTCTATTATAGCCTTGGCCCGACCAAAACCTTGTGAGTGGATTTGGTAGACGGAAACTGAAAGAAGCCTGTCGTTTATATGTATATATATATATATATGTGTGTGTGTATGTTTGCGTGTCTGTGTTTGTCCCCCTAGCATTGCCTGACAACCGATGCTGGTGTGTTTACGTCCCCGTTACTTAGCGGTTCGGCAAAAAAAGACCGATAGAATAAGTATTAGGCTTCCAAAGAATAAGTCATGGGGTCGATTTGCTCGACTAAAGGCGGTGCTCCAGCATGGCCACAGTCAAATGACTGAAACTAGTAAAAGAGGATAGATAGATAGATAGATAGTGAGGTATTTATAAAGAGAGAGTAAGTAATTAGATGAATAGATAGGTGGTGGGAAGCTGAGGGAGAAACACAGAAATATCCTGAGTGTAACGTGTAAACGAGACAAGTAGTTAGACGAGCAGACAATGTAGGACATAAGAAGTTGGCGTAAGGCTTGAAGCGGAAACATTAAAAATTACTAGTGTGCATGTGTGTATAGATGCTTTCCTCAATAATGATACACTTCATTTAAATGGCGTTGAGAAAGCTGTAAGGTCTTGCACGAGAATGCAGCTCTACGTGCAATTTATATTATAGCAGAAACGACTGTAAGCTAATGAAAATGATTATTTAACTCGTGTAAGCACTTGTGTATCAGCCTTAACAATTATAGTTTCTTTACTTGATATAATCTTTACAAATAGTTCCCGTTATTTCCATTTTTTTTTTAACATTTCCCACAATCTTTATTTAGGGTGTCTCTAAGAACCAAAGGTGGCAAATCATTTTGCTACCAAAGGCAACTTTTCAGGTGTATAAGGATCTGTGGAGACAGCTAGTTTGAGAAAAATAATATCTCGTTAATTTTACAAACTTTTCTAATTCACAAATAACTTATATTAATTACTGGTTTAATCTCATGGATTAACCTAATTTTTTAGAGAGTTCGTCAGGGGGTGGTTTCAAATTTGAATACAGGCAAAATTTCGCTCGCAGGTTAGGTGTTCCCCATCGCTTTTTCTAAGTGATCTCTCGACCTGCTAGAAATAGCGGGCTAGGTGTTACTTTAATCCTTTTTGTGACCAGAGTTTTAAATCTTAAAAAGCTCGTTTATTTTATTATGATTTATTTTACTTTTCAATTTTATTATTCTCGGATCGCTAAAATAAGTATCAGGTTTATGCTGGATCGATTAAACAACTTAAAATCCTTTTTGTCATCATCAATTTTGAAAAAGTAATGGAAGTTAACAAACCAGTTGAGTCTTGGGTTCATTGTTCTCTCGTAGTATTTTGATTTTTTTCTTTTACTTCTAAGTTCCACTGTCAATTGAAATTCCGACTCAGTCATTCGGATCAATAAAATCATTACCAGTAACATACTGGATCTTTTCGACCGATTCTTCTCTGTATGGAAGGCTGCAAGCTGGCAGAATCGTTAGCGCGCCAGACAAAATGCATAGCAGTATTTCGGCTGTCCTTATGTTCTGGGTTCAAATTCCACCTAGGTGGACTTTGCCTTTCATCCCTTTGGGGTCAATAAAATAAGTACCACTTGAGCATGGGTGTCGTTATAATAGACTCAACTTCTGGGTAAGAGTATAAAAACTGCATCCCTCTGCCAAGCCATATAGATCCAGTGTGAAAGAGTAGACTCATCAAACCAGTATGATCTCGAGTTCAAATTAACGGCCTCCTCATCAGATCGTAGTTGATGAAGAGATCATGCCCAGGCCTTCATCCTGCAGTGGACTAAACACAAGCAATCCAGTCCAATCCTCTTCTATGTGAAAGCGGTTATGATGGTCAGTTCATTATCATAGCGTCGTGAGTTCAAGTCCTGGATAAAGAGGCGCGTTATGTCCTTGAGGAAGCATTTCATATCACATTAGTCCAGTGTACTCAACTGAAACAAGTACCAGCCAAGTGCAAGTGCAGCTCTTGTACTTTCCAGCTGACACATCCTGGATGTTCCGTTTGGTCAGAGGAGAGGAGGCCGTGAAGGTGTCTATGACTGTTGCTCATGACTACATAGCGACTTAAAATAATTAGCGAAACCATGGTACATCTTACCAAAGCATACTCGCCCTCAAGCTTGTTTCCAGTTAAAAAAGAAAAAGAAAAATCAATATTTTTATAAGATTGCTGAATTAGAAGAATCGTTAAAGTAGGATGCAAAATTCATTATCCGGCGTCTTATTCCCGTTTGATGCAATTGAATTTAATTTTCGTGGTTGATCCTTGGGAAATTCGTGAACATCACTTCCCAAATCGTTTGTCATTAAGATGTGGCAGTATTAGACCTTTAGTACTAGCTCAAACGAAACCAATGC
This sequence comes from Octopus bimaculoides, assembly GCF_046866305.1. Lineage (NCBI taxonomy): Eukaryota > Metazoa > Mollusca > Cephalopoda > Octopoda > Octopodidae > Octopus > Octopus bimaculoides. The sequence continues at coordinate 7,967,124 of NC_142933.1, forward strand.
CGCAAGTTATGTCCGGTATCAGAATTAACTAAAGAGGAAACTTTGTAGAGGAGCCTCCACCAGGTCGCTCGACCTGCTCTAGAAACGGTAGTCAGATGTTCTTCGAATCGTAACTTGCTGTCTTGAAAGAAAAAAACAAAGTGGGGTACACTCTACTGTATACAGGTACCGAACTTCTTATCCGGAATCCAGAAATCCGGCTACTTTTGAAACTGGCTAGTTTTGAATTTTGTGGGCTGTTGTAGTTCACCGCACGGCCGCTTTATTTAGGTTTCCGTGGCGCATGCATCACACGACGCCAGATCAAACAGACCCTGCTTTAGAAATGTATTAATTTGTATATGTTATATAATTTTGTTCTTTACTTTTCTTTGTTTATTTTATATTTTCGGTATATATTTAGCCTGAGTTCAGAAATCCGGACCACCTCCGGCCCCAAGGTTGTCGGATAAATGGTTCTGTACCTGTTTTACGCCTAAAAATTAAAAACGGGATGTTCAAGTTTGGAACGCCTTTGGACTTAGATCTGCTCAATCAGAGATGTCCTTGGATTAAACAACACCTGGTTAGTTTGGTTGGCACTCCGTCGGTTACGACGACGAGGGTTCCAGTTGATCCGATCAACGGAACAGCTTGCTCGTGAAATTAGCGTGCAAGTGGCTGAGCACTCCACAGACACGTGTACCCTTAACGTAGTTCTCGGGGAGATTCAGTGTGACAAGGCTGGCCCTTTGAAATACAGGTACAACAAAAACAAGAAGAAAGAGTGAGAGAAAGTTGTGGTGAAAGAGTACAGCAAGGGTCGCCACCATCCCCTGGACTTATTCTTTGTCAATCTAGTACTTATCGTATAGGTTTCTTTTACTGAATTGCTAGATAATGGGGACGTAAACACACCAACATCGGTTGTTAAGCGATGGTGGAGAGACAAACACAGACATACAAACATATACATATGTATATATATATATATATATATATATATATATATATATATATACACACACACATACACGACGGGCTTCTTTTAGTTTCCGTCTACTAAATCCACTCACAAGGCTTTGGTCGGCCCGGGGATATAGCAGAAGACACTTGCCTAACGTGCCACGCAGTGGGACGGAACCCGGAAGCTTGTGTTGGGAAGCGAGCTTCTTACCACACAGCTACGTCCCTATACATTGATTGTGTGTGTGTGTGAAAGAGAAGAACGAGGGTTGAGAAAGAGGCTCTGAATTATGACTATATCTCCATCTCTTTATTTCATCATCTTTATATATGGTGTCCCTTTCAAAAACGTGATTTGAGGCAGCATTTCAACATGTTATCTCCCCCTCCCCGTACTCATCCCCATGGTACACCGCATTGTGTAATCTTTACCCGTCAACCATCTAGCCCCGACCCCAGGCATTCTCGATAAATTCACATAACCTTGTGTGAAGAAGTATTTCGCTAATGTTACTGCTAGTAAGCCTTACATGTGGAAGACAGCAGCGGTGTGTGGGGGGGAGGAAGGGAGCAAGACAAAATGTAGTCGTCGTGTCCCACCCCCTTAACTATTCTCCTTATTAAGAAGAAATACTATATCGTTCTTGTTGCTTGCTAGTTTCCTTTCGGGACATGATGCAATATTAGACGAGGTATCTGATGTGCAGAGCTCACGCACACACACACACGCACGCACGCACGCACGCACGCGCGCGCGCGTATGTGTGTGTGTGTGTGTGTTCTGTGTGCGTTAAACATATCTCGCCATCCATCAATCTGTTGATCAGTCGATCAAATTAAAAACTCATCTGCCAAAAATTCACAACCCTGTTAAAAACAGCAACCAAATTCCCCTTTTATCACACCCTATTATCTTGAAAAATAAAAAGGAAGGTTACCCGTGGACGACATAGTCTTGGATACACCATATCTACAAAGGATCATACGTCCGCTGGATTAGAACTGACCGGGGGCTAAACAACGTCACCACAACCTTATCTTCCAAACAGTTGTATTTCCGGTAACTGGCAGAATGAAATTATGTATTCAGTTTTTAATATACGTGTGTAAGGAGAGGCGGTATATTCTAAACAGAGTTCATTTCCTAGGACCAAGGGTTGTTTGTGGTTATTGCTGCTGGTACCTCGCGTCTAATTATTCCAATTTCACGTTGTTGATCATCAGGCGGTATACAATCTAGTCTGATGATCGCGAACGTGAAATTCGAATAATTAGATGTAAGGTGCCAGTTGTAGTACCCCACCCTCATACATATATGTAAGTATATATCAACTGTATAGGCGTAGGAGTGGCTATGTGGTAAGTAGCTTGCTTGCCAACCACATAATTCTGGGTTCAGTCCCACTGCGTGTCACCTTGGGCAAGTGTCTTCTACTATAGCCTCGGGCCGACCAAAGCCTTGTGAGTGGATTTGGTAGACGGAAACTGAAAGAAGCCCGTCGTATATATATATATATATATATATATATATGTATGTATGTGTATGTGTGTTTGTGTTTGTCCCCCCACCATCGCTTGACAACCGATGCTGGTGTGTTTACGTCCCCGTAACTTAGCGGTTTGGCAAAAAGATACCGATAGAATAAGTACTAGGCATCCAAAGAATAAGTCCTGGGGTCGATTTTCTCGACAAAAGGTGGTGCTCCAGCATGGCCGCAGTCAAATGACTGAAACAAGTAAAAGAGAGTAAAGAGTGTGTATCGATTAGATTATCGGATGTTGTTTTACACCGCTGGACACAGTACACTTCCAGTTCCTATATAGCCTTCATTTTTTAATCTGCTAGGGTGGGTAGAATGTAATTTTTTTTATCGATTACTGACAGAGAAGAGCAGCACCTTTAGCATTTTTTCAAGGCCTCTGACACAGGTGGGGTACGAAAGAGGGAGTCAATCTGAGAGTGGGTCCCTTGGAGAACTACATTTCGCTGGCCCCTGGTGTAGAGGTACTTTTTTTTTGTCTCGTACTGTATAGATTATACTATATAATATACTATGTAATAGGCGCAGACGTGACTGTGTGGTAAGAAGTTTGCTTCCTAACTACATGGTTCCGAGTTCAGTCTCACCTTGCGCAAAGCCTTGTGAGTGGATTTGATAGACAGAAACTGAAAGAGGTCTGTCGTATCTATCTATCTATCTGTTTGTCTTTGTCCTCTGCCACCGCTTGACAACCGGTGTTTGTGTGTTTACGCCCCCGTAACGTAGCTGTTCGACAAAAGAGAAAATGGAATGAATACCAGGCTTGAAAAAAAAAAAAAAAAAACTAGTACTGGGGCCGATTCATTTGTCTAAAAATTCTTGAAGGCTGTGCCCCGGGAAGGCTGCTGAGTAATAACTGAAACAAAAAAATGATAAAATAGAATACATTAATAGAGGGTGCGAGATGAATGTGAAATCCTCAATACATGCGACAGAATATCCTTCATTTAATTGCAAGTTATTTCCATGAAAGTAAATTTAATAAATTCATTTGTTGAGGGTAAGTGGGAAGAGTTATATTCTTTTCTACTTTAGGTACGTCACCTTCTAATATATATATATATATATATATATATATATATATATAAAGTGTAGTATATTGCCACTTAAGTGTGGCTGACCCCTAGGGGTGGATGTTACTGTTGCTTTTAGCCCCAGGAGGACATCTCCTCCAGCTGGCTTATCGACACACGACTGTGTCCTGTTTGCCAAGGGAAGTTATCCCTCTCACCATGATCTGTAGCACGAACGGATCCGGATTTCAGGGTTATTTCCCTTCGTCGGCGTTCGACAGCCACTGACCCTGGTGAGAGAGACAAAAACCTAGCAATCTTATATCTACTTTTCCAGTGAAATTCTTCACTGATATCGAAAAGGTGAAAACAAGCAATGTTAATTCTCACACAGTCGTGTGTCGATAAGCCAGCTGGAGGAGATGTCCTCCTGGGGCTAAAAGCAACAGTAACATCCACCCCTAGGGGTCAGCCACACTTAAGTGGCAATATACTACACACTTTATTGTGCAGTTACTGTTAATACTTCATTTAGAGAATTAACATTGCTTATATATACATAGATATATATATATATATATATATATATATATATATATATATATATATATATATATATATATATATATATATCAACTTTAAATAGAGCTCAAAATTGATCCGTTGAAAATACTTTATTACAACAACAAAAACAATAATAATAACAAATAAATAGACCTATGTACATTTCGATTGAACATCCAGAATGATTAATACATATAAAAATATTATAAAATATAGGATACTCCATCTCCTCAGGGTCCCATTATTATTGCTATCATCACCATCATTATTATTAGCAATACACATCCAAAAGAAAACAGAAACCATTCAAATCTAATTTTCATAGTTGACCCATGAAAATATACAAAACAGGATGAAAAAGTAATAGATGGCACACAACTTTCCAAATGTGCAATGAACGAGCAAACGGTAAATTTCCTCAAATCTAAACCTAAAAATTTTATATTATTGTTCAATTTAGAACGCTATAAAATCCGTTAGAGTAATAATCATCAAAATAAATATCAAATTTAATAAATAAATAAATAATGTAAGAAAGAAAGAAAGAAAGAAAGAAATCATGCCGTAGAAAACAATTTTTAAAAATTATAACATTCAAACTAGAATATATATATATTTGACAGGAAGGACAACAAAAGAAAGAAAGAGACCTCGATATTATGCAAATAGAGGAATTTATCTGTAAAAATATGTGACACTTATTCGGTAGCCATGATAATACTCCGAGTTTCGGATGCCAGAGTGGGAGCCCACGCCATCATCTCTTCAGTTATCCGGCCAATTGAAAATTGCTGTGAAAAATCTTTTTTTTTTCAATCTGAGAGTGGGTCCCTTGGATTACTACATTTCGCTGGCCCCTGATGTAGAGGTACTTTTTTTTGTCCCGCACAGTATTAATTATACTATATAATATACACAGGGTGGAGGAGCTTGTCTCCCCCTCGCAAACTTAAGGACACAGTAATTGTGTCAAGGCCGACAGGAAGCGGTCCAGCTACTTCCGGCTCGTCGTACTGATTTGAATTGCTTCTGCCTAGTTTAGTGAGTTGTTTCTGTCCTTTTTGTTGCTGTTTGGTGTAATTTTTGTCAAGTTTCAACTGTTGTCCCTGTGGAATTGCGCCCTGCGGGGCAAAAATTTTCTTTTTTGCTGCTCTCTTTTAGAGAGATAGCAAACTACCATCGTGTAAAACGAAAACTTTTTCAATATGGATAATGAAATGACCTTTCTACTGTGTGATGAGGACTTTCCTCTTTTACAAGAAGAAATTTGTTTCAATAATACACAAGTATTTCAAGTAGACCCAGAAGTAACCAAGGAAGAGAAAAAGGCCAGCAGTTTTTCTTCCGCCGTAGGCGGACAATTTGAAGCAATGGAGGTGATACCCGAACAGTGGTACAAGTACAGAAACCTAATAAGGAAAACAGACGACATAACAAGGTTAATACCGCCAAAGGAAACTATCCAAGAGTTGGCGGTAAGAACCGTTATCTACAAGGTGTACAATTGCAAGGAAAGGCGCATCATGATGATGAAAACGGATGCAATTGAAAAGTGTCTTGCCCCTGTGTGGGAAAAAATAAAATACGTCGGTAGAGGGCCTCGAAATGCTACAGTAGAGGCCCAATTCGAATCCGCAGAAATTGCGAAAGTAGTATCAACACAAACGTTGAAAACCGAAGAGGTAATGCTCTTACCCACATACCTGGGCCGGAGAACTGCGAAAATCACAATAGAAGACATTCCACCCGGGTATGACGTAAACTGGTTGGTAGAAGCTTTAATTTACGACGTGGAGGATCAAGTGGAAGTACTCACAATGAGAAGAAGGAACGCACTCAATTGGAAGGGGCAGGCGCTAGAGCTTATAGTTCTAGCGTCAAACGATACCCTCGAGACCAGACCAGACAGGATTTTTATAGGGGAAGGTCTCAGTGCAAGAGTGTCGGTGGAGGGACGGAGGCCCAGATGTTTTAAATGTGGAGAAAAGGGCCACGTGCGCTCCGAATGTGTTAAAATAAAAAAACCTAACCAAAAAAAAGAAGTCCCTCCCCAAAGGGAGAAAGAAATACCGGAGAAAACTGAACTTAAAAAAGATGACAAACAAGGAAAAACGAAAACACCGGAAGTCGTAATAGAAAAAGGAAAAAGTAAGGAAGAAGCGGAGTTTGAAGTTGCCAAAAACAAAAGGAAAAAACCCATTAGCCCAGACTCCCCTCCCCCTACAAGAAAAAAAGAAAAAACGCAAAACATACAAGAAATAATACCCTCGTTCACTCCCAAATTGAAACCCGCTCCTAAACCCCCGCAAGAAAGAATTGTTTCGTACACCATCAAAAACGAAGTATTACACGAACTAATAACAAAAAAAAACTATACGATAATGGGACCGATTGAAGGGAAACCGCCGCACATACGGTTGGCGAGGATAAGTGCCGAACACTACGAACAATTCAAACGGAGATATGCTGACGATATTTTTGATGTGAGTCAGCATGTCGTGAAAGAAAAAATTATTTTAAAACCAACGGCTACACCAGTCATAGAAGATACCGGAGGAGGGGACGATGCAAGTCATGAAACCCCTCCTGCAAAGGTAATGTAAACATTTTTTTTTTTTTCATGGAAGTTAAGATAGGGTGTATAAATGTACGTGGCCTGGGGTCCAAATGGAAGCAGACATGCCTCCTAGACGACCTCAGGTCGCGAAAGATAGATATATGTGTGGTGACTGAGTCCAAGCTGAACGGCCCACAGGCGTTCTCACCTCTTCTGAATGATTACGAGAAATTTATTTCTCCGAGTCAAGGAAGGAGTGGGGGCGTTGTGGTACTGTTCAAAAAAAGCTTGGATGTACAGGTAAGTGCAGTCTTTCTAGACCCAGAAGGTAGGCTGGTCGTTCTGGATGTGACACACGCGAATAAGCAGTCTTTCAGGTTGGTAGCGCTATATGCTCCGCAAGAAAATAGACAAACGGTTTTTTTTCGAGACTTGGAAAATTTCCTAGCGACGTCGAAAACTTTAGTTTTAACAGGAGACTTCAACGCTATTCTCAACGCGCAAGTGGATAGTGGTGGCTCAATCAATAGAAGGGGAAGCCCTGGCCTAAAAAGGCTACTAGCAAGCTATAAACTAGTAGACCGCTATAGACTGGATGAACCGTTCGTTCCACAGTGGACGTGGTCTAATAACGACGGTACACAGAGGTCTTACTTAGATAGGGTGATTATAAAAGACAGTGATAGGGATATAGTTAGTTGTCCACAATTTCACTGTACTTCTTACACGGATCACAAATTTGTGACATGTAGGATGCAGTTAGCTAAGTGTCATAGACAGGGACCCGGGTACTGGAAGATGAACAAGTCTATTTTGACTAGTAAAGTCTTCCGTGCTCGGGTGAAGGAACTAGTGCAGAGGGCATTATGCGGAGCCATCGTTAATAACAGATGGTGGTGCGCCCTCAAAAGAGCCATACGTTTAGAGTCTCTTAGATTTAGTAAAGAGCTAAGTTTAGAGAGAGCAAGAGTAGAAGGGAATCTAACTAAGGAATTAGAGGAGGCCATAGTATCAGGCTCTGCATCCAGAGTGTTGGCGGCGAGGTCGGTATTATTCCGTCACCTCCAAGCCAAACACGAAGGTAGTAGAGTCAGGGCTAAGTTACGCGCGGTAGGCAGAGAAGGTATTAATGTTGCCGGATGGGCCCGTCATGTAGGAGTGTCGGAGAGGCAGAAATGCTTCTGTGCAGTCTTTAATTGACGAACAGGGGCGCCGGATCGAAGGACAGGAGGAGATGCAGAAGGCCTTTCATCAGCATTTCGCACGGTTGTTTGGGACGAACGAGACGTTGGACCATGGGGAGCCCTTAAGGGATGTCCTGGCTGACGGACCGCGACTCTCAGCAAGTGAGGTGGGGCGTTGTGAAGGGCCGATCACAGCTGCGGAGGTCAAACAGGTACTGGCAGAGAGCGCGCGGGACAGGTCGCCGGGACTGGATGGTCTGCCCTACGAGTTTTATAGTACAATGCCGGACTTGTTCGGACACTTGCTGGCTGGCGTGTACACGAACTGGCAACAGAATGGGAGAATTCCCTGCTCTGTGAGTCGGGGAGTGGTAACGCTGGTCAGAAAAGACCCGAGCAAGGGGGACCATATCAGTAATTTCAGGCCCATAACTCTACTGAATGTAGAGTTAAAGATTTTGGCCAAGGTGCTAGCAAAAAGGTTGACGGCTGTCGCGGATAAGCTTGTCGGGAGGGCGCAAACATGTGCCATTCCTGGCAGGTCGATCCAGGACAATCTTCATCTCTTACGCTACACCTTAGACAGGGTGGGGAAAGTTTCCGGTAGAGGTGGGGCATTGGTCCATTTAGACCAAAGTAAGGCCTTCGATAGGGTTGACCATCGGTACCTGGCGGCAGTCCTCGAGGCGGCTGGGCTAGGCCCGGATTTCCGCGGTTGGATCAAGGCCATTTATGGTGGCATCAAATCCACGGTTCAGGTGAACGGTTACCTGTCGGAGCCGTTTGAGATCAGGCGTTCAGTCCGTCAAGGGTGCCCCCTGTCTCCGCTTCTGTATGTTCTGTCTCTCGAGCCATTGCTGCGGAGGTTGGAGAAGTTGGGAAGCACCACTAATGAAATCGGATGTGGTAAAGGTGTTTCGGCGTATGCGGATGACGTCACCATCACCGTATCCAAGATGACTCAGCTACCTCGCGTAGCAGAGGCAATCAGAAGATACGAGACGGTGGCAGGGGCAAAAGTTAACATGGACAAGTCTGTAGGTTTGCGGCTCGGCACCTGGAGCAGCAAGCCGATAACGTCCAGTGTTGTTGGACACTGGACGGATGGCCCTGTTAAGTTGCTCGGAGTTTGGTTTGGTCCGGACTCCCAGACGGAGAAAAATTGGAGCGAGGTGACGAACAGGGTAGAAGCGCTATCCCGGACTTGGTCTGGAAGGGCGCTGTCCCTGAAAGGAAGGGCGGAGGTGGTGCAGACGTTTATTGCGTCAGTTATCACCTACCGCCTCACCGTCGTCCCCTGCCCTGATTTGTGGCTAAACAAGCTGGTTCGGATTCTCTTCCGCTTTTTGTGGAGGGGAAAGCCGCTTGTGAGGCGCTCCGTGTGCTGTCAGGAACCGTTAAAGGGTGGCCTAGGGATGCCGTGGTTGTTGATGTGCAAATATGCACTGAGACTAAGGCATCTCTGGTCTTACCTGGACGGTGGTCGGGTGTGGAATTTGCTCGCCGAGGAATTCTTTCCACGACCAGCCTCTCTAGAGGGATTTAAACCCGGTTTAATTAAAAGACAGAAATCGACTGAATGGCAAAAGGAATGCCGGCAGGCACTTGAGCTAATCCACAAGGCGGGTAAGGCCGGCAGCGGGAATACCACCTCTGCGTTTTACAAAGGGTTGGTAGAGTTTAAAAGTGACGACGTGCTAGGAGAGACACTGGGGCTCGATGAGAACCAGCTATCCAACCTGTTTCGGAACACTTTCAGGGCGGGGTATTTGGATAATTACCAAAGATCCCTGAATTGGCAGTGTTTCAGGAATGCTTTACCTGTCCACGAGAAATTGTCCAGGCACGGGATTTCAGTGCCACCCGAATGTCCAAGATGCGGGCAGGAGAAGGAAACCATCCTGCACGCTCTTGTTCAGTGCACCCATCTTTCGGAGATGACAATTTACGTCGAACACGTGCTGTCGCACCTAGGAAGAGTACAGCTATCGGCTGAGTCTGTGATTAAGAATGCACCGCCCACCGGACTACCTAAGGAAGGTGAGGCTTGTTTTCTATGTATAGTCGCAGTTATGAAAGAGTGTGCATGGAGAACTCGAATGCAAGGTATGAAGACAGGAACCTTCATCTCCGGCCCTGGAATGCTGTACTATTTCAGGTACCACCTGGAAAGCAAGATAGGGCTGGAGAGAAGACACCTGTCTAGAAGAGTATATGAGGAAAGATGGAAGGAAGTAGGAAGGAAGTTGCGAGTGAGCGGCCCTACTTAAAAACTTTCCTGGAAAAAAAACAAGGTGTAGACTGGTGTACCCTGGAATTAGGTGTAAACCATTGGTAATATTCCAAGTTTTGTAGAAAAATTTTTAAATATATATATTTTTAAACGTATATTTTTTTAAAAAAGAAAAGCTAAAAAGACTCACTAAATGACAATTCTTAAATGTTTGTAGTGTCCTGTATTGTCCAATCTATGTAAGATATTTTATTATCGTAATAAAGAGAATCGCAAGCTACTCCAGGCTCGTCGTACTGATTTGAATTGCTTCTGCCTAGTTTAGTGAGTTGTTTCTGTCCTTTTTGTTGCTGTTTGGTGTGATTTTTGTCAAGTTTCAACTGTTGTTCCTGTGGAATTGCGCCCTGCGGGGCAAAAATGTTCTCTTTTGCTGCTCTCTTTTAGAGAGATAGCAAACTACCATCGTGTAAAACGAAAACTTTTTCAATATGGATAACGAAATGACCTTTCTACTGTGTGATGAGGACTTTCCTCTTTTACAAGAAGAAATTTGTTTCAATAATACACAAGTATTTCAAGTAGACCCAGAAGTAACCAAGGAAGAGAAAAAGGCCAGCAGTTTTTTTTCCGCCGTAGGCGGACAATTTGAAGCAATGGAGGTGATACCCGAACAGTGGTACAAGTACAGAAACCTAATAAGGAAAACAGACGACATAACAAGGTTAATACCGCCAAAGGAAACTATCCAAGAGTTGGCGGTAAGAACCGTTATCTACAAAGTGTACAATTGCAAGGAAAGGCGCATCATGATGATGAAAACGGATGCAATTGAAAAGTGTCTTGCCCCTGTATGGGAAAAAATAAAATACGTCGGTAGAGGGCCTCGAAATGCTACAGTAGAGGCCCAATTCGAATCCGCAGAAATAGCGACAGAGGTATCGACACAAACGTTGAAAACTGAAGAGGTAATGCTCTTACCCACATACCTGGGCCGGAGAACTGCGAAAATCACAATAGAAGATATTCCATCCGGGTATGACGTAAACTGGTTGGTAGAAGCTTTAATTTACGACGTGGAGGATCAAGTGGAAGTACTCACAATGAGAAGAAGGAACGCACTCAATTGGAAGGGGCAGGCGCTAGAGCTTATAGTTCTAGCGTCAAACGATACCCTCGAGACCAGACCAGACAGGATTTTTATAGGGGAAGGTCTCAGTGCAAGAGTGTCGGTGGAGGGACGGAGGCCCAGATGTTTTAAATGTGGAGAAAAGGGCCACGTGCGCTCCGAATGTGTAAAAATAAAAAAAACCTAACCAAAAAAAAGAAGTCCCTCCCCAAAGGGAGAAAGAAATACCGGAGAAAACAGAACTTAAAAAAGATGTCAAACAAGGAAAAACGAAAATGCCGGAAGACATAATAGAAAAAGGAAAAAGTAAGGAAGAAGCGGAGTTTGAAGTTGCCAAAAACAAAAGGAAAAAACCTATTGGCCCAGACTCCCCTCCCCCTACAAGAAAAAAAGAAAAAACGCAAAACACACCCTCGTTCACTCCCAAATTGAAACCCGCTCCTAAACCCCCGCAAGAAAGAATTGTTTCGTACACCATCAAAAACGAAGTATTACACGAACTAATAACAAAAAAAAACTATACGATAATGGGACCGATTGAAGGTAAACCGCCGCACATACGGTTGGCGAGGATAAGTGCCGAACACTTTGAACAATTTAAACGGAGATATGCTGACGATATTTTTGATGTGAGTCAGCATATAGTGAAAGAAAAAATTATTTTAAAACCAACGGCTACACCAGTCATAGAAGATACCGGAGGAGGGGACGATGCAAGTCGTGAAACCCCTCCTGCAAAGGTAATGTAAACATTTTTTTTCATGGAAGTTAAGATAGGGTGTATAAATGTACGTGGCCTGAGGTCCAAATGGAAGCAGACATGCCTCCTAAACGACCTCAGGTCGCGAAAGATAGATATGTGTTGTGACTGAGTCCAAGCTGAACGGCCCACAGGCGTTCTCACCTCTTCTGAATGATTACGAGAAATTTATTTCTCCGAGTCAAGGAAGGAGTGGGGGCGTTGTGGTACTGTTCAAAAAAAGCTTGGATGTACAGGTAAGTGCAGTCTTTCTAGACCCAGAAGGTAGGCTGGTCGTTCTGGATGTGACACACGCGAATAAGCAGTCTTTCAGGTTGGTGGCACTATATGCTCCGCAAGAAAATAGACAAACGGTTTTTTTTCGAGATTTGGAAAATTTCCTAGCGACGTCGAAAACTTTAGTTTTAACAGGAGACTTCAACGCTATTCTCAACGCGCAAGTGGATAGTGGTGGCTCAATCAATAGAAGGGAAAGCCCTGGCCTAAAAAGGCTACTAGCAAGCTATAAACTAGTAGACCGCTATAGACTGGATGAACCGTTCGTTCCACAGTGGACGTGGTCTAATAACGACGGTTCACAGAGGTCTTACTTAGATAGGGTGATTATAAAAGACAGTGATAGGGATATAGTTAGTTGTCCAGAATTTCACTGTACTTCTTACACGGATCACAAATTTGTGACATGTAGGGTACAGTTAGCTAAGTGTCATAGACAGGGACCCGGGTACTGGAAGATGAACAAGTCTATTTTGACTAGTAAAGTCTTCCGTGCTCGGGTGAAGGAATTAGTGCAGAGGGCATTATGCGGAGCCATCGTTAATAACAGATGGTGGTGCGCCCTCAAAAGAGCCATACGTTTAGAGTCTCTTAGATTTAGTAAAGAGCTAAGTTTAGAGAGAGCAAGAGTAGAAGGGAATCTAACTAAGGAATTAGAGGAGGCCATAGTATCAGGCTCTGCATCCAGAGTGTTGGCGGCGAGGTCGGTATTATTCCGTCACCTCCAAGCCAAACACGAAGGTAGTAGAGTCAGGGCTAAGTTACGCGCGGTAGGCAGAGAAGGTATTAATGTTGCCGGATGGGCCCGTCATGTGGAGAGTCGGAGAGGCAGAAATGCTTCTGTGCAGTCTTTAATTGACGAACAGGGGCGCCGGATCGAAGGACAGGAGGAGATGCAGAAGGCCTTTCATCAGCATTTCGCACGGTTGTTTGGGACAAACGAGACGTTGGACCATGGGGAGCCCTTAAGGGATGTCCTGGCTGACGGACCGCGACTCTCAGCAAGTGAGGTGGGGCGTTGTGAAGGGCCGATCACAGCTGCGGAGGTCAAAGAGGTACTGGCAGAGAGCGCGCGGGAGAGGTCGCCGGGACTGGATGGTCTGCCCTACGAGTTTTATAGTACAATGCCGGACTTGTTCGGACACTTGCTGGCTAGCGTGTACACGAACTGGCAACAGAATGGGAGAATTCCCTGCTCTGTGAGTCGGGGAGTGGTAACGCTGGTCAGAAAAGACCCGAGCAAGGGGGACCATATTAGTAATTTCAGGCCCATAACTCTACTGAATGTAGAGTTAAAGATTTTGGCCAAGGTGCTAGCAAAAAGGTTGACGGCTATCGCGGATAAGCTTGTCGGGAGGGCGCAAACATGTGCCATTCCTGACAGGTCGATCCAGGACAATCTTCATCTCTTACGCTACACCTTAGACAGGGTGGGGAAAGTTTCCGGTAAAGGTGGGGCATTGGTCCATTTAGACCAAAGTAAGGCCTTCGATAGGGTTGACCATCGGTACCTGGCGGCAGTCCTTGAGGCGGCTGGGCTAGGCCCGGATTTCCGCGGTTGGATCAAGGCCATTTATGGTGGCATCAAATCCACGGTTCAGGTGAACGGTTACCTGTCGAAGCCGTTTGAGATCAGGCGTTCAGTCCGTCAAGGGTGCCCCCTGTCTCCGCTTCTGTATGTTCTGTCTCTTGAGCCATTGCTGCGGAGGTTGGAGAAGTTGGGAAGCACCACTAATGAAATCGGATGTGGTAAAGGTGTTTCGGCGTATGCGGATGACGTCACCATCACCGTATCCAAGATGACTCAGCTACCTCGCGTAGCAGAGGCAATCAGAAGATACGAGACGGTGGCAGGGGCAAAAGTTAACATGGACAAGTCTGTAGGTTTGCGGCTCGGCACCTGGAGCAGCAAGCCGATAACGTCCAGTGTTGTTGGTCACTGGACGGATGGCCCTGTTAAGTTGCTTGGAGTTTGGTTTGGTCCGGACTCCCAGACGGAGAAAAATTGGAGTGAGGTGACGAACAGGGTAGAAGCGCTATCCCGGACTTGGTCTGGAAGGGCGCTGTCCCTGAAAGGAAGGGCGGAGGTGGTGCAGACGTTTATTGCGTCAGTTATCACCTACCGCCTCACCGTCGTCCCCTGCCCTGATTTGTGGCTAAACAAGCTGGTTCGGATTCTCTTCCGCTTTTTGTGGAGGGGAAAGCCGCTTGTGAGGCGCTCCGTGTGCTGTCAGGAACCGTTAAAGGGTGGCCTAGGGATGCCGTGGTTGTTGATGTGCAAATATGCACTGAGACTAAGGCATCTCTGGTCTTACCTGGATGGTGGTCAGGTGTGGAATTTGCTCGCCGAGGAATTCTTTCCACGACCAGCCTCTCTAGAGGGATTTAAACCCGGTTTAATTAAAAGACAGAAATCGACTGAATGGCAAAATGAATGCCGGCAGGCACTTGAGCTAATCCACAAGGCGGGTAAGGCCGGCAGCGGGAATACCACCTCTGCGTTTTATAAAGGGTTGGTAGAGTTTAAAAGTGACGACGTGCTAGGAGAGACACTGGGGCTCGATGAGAACCAGCTATCCAACCTGTTTCGGAACACTTTCAGGGCGGGGTATTTGGATAATTACCAAAGATCCCTGAATTGGCAGTGTTTCAGGAATGCTTTACCTGTCCACGAGAAATTGTCCAGGCACGGGATTTCAGTGCCACCCGAATGTCCAAGATGCGGGCAGGAGAAGGAAACCATCCTGCACGCTCTTGTTCAGTGCACCCATCTTTCGGAGATGACAATTTACGTCGAACACGTGCTGTCGCACCTAGGAAGAATACAGCTATCGGCTGAGTCTGTGATTAAGAATGCACCGCCCACCGGACTACCTAAGGAAGGTGAGGCTTGTTTTCTATGTACAGTCGCAGTTATGAAAGAGTGTGCATGGAGAACTCGAATGCAAGGTATGAAGACAGGAACCTTCATCTCCGGCCCTGGAATGCTATACTATTTCAGGTACCACCTGAAAAGCAAGATAGGGCTGGAGAGAAGACACCTGTCTAGAAGAGTATATGAGGAAAGATGGAAGGAAGTAGGAAGGAAGTTGCGAGTGAGCGGCCCTACTTAAAACTTTCCTGGAAAAAATACAAAGGTGTAGACTGGTGTACCCTGGAATTAGGTGTAAACCATTGAAAATATTCCAAGTTTTGTAGAAAAATTTTTAAATATATATATTTTTAAACGTATATTTTTTTTAAAAAAAAGCTAAAAAGACTCACTAAATGACAATTCTTAAATGTTTGTAGTGTCCTGTATTGTCCCATCTATGTATGATATTTTATTATCGTAATAAAGAGAATTGGCAAGCTACTTCAGGCTGATGACGAGCAAAGACTCA
>NC_142933.1:7985205-8025205 GCF_046866305.1 Octopus bimaculoides
AAAAAAAAAAGACGGGTCATTCGTGGCTTTCTTTCCTCAGTCAAGTTCCAGAAGTCACAACCATTTCGGGCAGTTACACTTGAGATGGTTCGATCCGGTTGCCCCACAAAAAAGTCTAAGCTAAGAGCATTAGACCCCTTTGTAAGAAAGCTAGTGAATGGGTGCGGCAACAAAGACAAAAAAACAAGCAAACAAAAAAAACGGAGAACATGGTACAGAATTACTAATACAAACAAGAAGAAATAACAACAGGTGTCTTTCGACTGAGGTGGTACTCAGTCGGTTACGACTACGAGGGTTCCAGTTGATCCGATCAACAGAACAACCTGCTCGTGAAATTAACGTGCAAGGGGCTGAGCACTCCACAGACACGTGTACCCTTAACGTAGTTCTCGGGGATATTCAGTATGATACAGAGTGTGACAAGACTGGCCCTTTGAAATACAGGCACAACAGAAACAGGAAGAAAGAGTGAGAGAAAGTCGAGGTGGAAGAGTACAGCAGGGTTCGCCACCAACCCCTGCCGGAGCCTCGTGGAGCTTTAAACGTTTTTGCTCCATAAACACTCACAACACCCGGTCTGGGAACCAAAACCGCGATCCTACGACCGCGAGTCCGCTGCCCTAACCATTGGGCCATTTCGCCTCCACACATACACACGTCTATACACACACACGTCTACACACACACACACACACACACACACACACACACACACACACACACACACACACATATATATAGTTTCAAAGTTGACTTTAATGCTTCTTTAATATCCTTTGACTGTGTCGAGTCCAAAAACACTGATCTTACCGGATTTCCCCTCCTTGCTCTCCTTGGTTTTTAGATTTTTAATTACCCATAGAGAAAGTTTTATCTACTAATCACTTAGATAATCTCAGCCGACTGACTTTTGCCAACTCTCGCTGTATTACATGCATGAGACTCTACGGTGTGTGTGTATTTGGCACTCTCTATTTTGCCATGGTTTGGTGTTACAGAAGAATAACAAAAACCTTCAGGAATTATTACAACCAAAAATTGAATTCGAATCTGTTTCTGCTGAGGCAGAAACCCCGCTCTACTACCCGTTGAAGTTAAAGGAATAAATATATTAATATCAGTTTAGTTGCGTTGTGTTATTTCTTCTGTCTCTATAAGGTTCTTAGTTCAACTCCACCTTTTATCCTCTCTGAGTCGATGAAATAAGCAACCAGTTGCGTACTGGGGTCGATCTAATCGACTACCCTCCTCCGCCAAATTGTGCCTGTAGTAGAAAAGAGACGTTAGCACGCCGGCTTAGCGGTATTTCAAATATAAGCCCACTAGTTTTTTTGTTTTTTTTTGTAATGTATACCACTTCCTGCCTCTATTCACAAATTATTGAGTATAATATATTGTTTGGTCCCTTTATCAAAGGTGATCCAGTCGTGGCGATTCCATCATTTTGTATATAAGCAACTACATTGTCTAGTGTCATTTTACTGTTGTTCAGTTCCAAATCAGTTCCAAACCCGCTATTAAAGATTTCTCAGTCGTTACAAACTCTGTTTTGTCCAAGACGGACTTATCCAGTTTGCTTGTCTACAGCCCCATTTACAACATTCCACCTGCAACACCACCACACCTTTTTCTCTTGGTCTTCCTCATTCTGAGACGATGGTCAAGGCTTTAGAAACTTTTAAACTCTTCTACATTCCTAGTGGAGGCGCAATGGCCCAGTCGTTCGGGCAGTGGACTCGCGGTCATAGGATCGCGGTTTCGATTCCCAGACCGGGTGTTGTGATTGTTTATTGAGCGAAAACACCTAAAGCTCCACGTGGCTCCGGCAGGGGATGGTGGCGAACCTTGCTGTAGTCTTTCACCACAACTTTCTCTTACTTCCTGTTTCTGTTGTGCCTGTAATTCAAAGGGTCAGCCTTGTCACACTGTGTCACGCTGAATATCCCCGAGAACTACGTTAAGGATACACGTGTCTGTGGAGTGCTCAACCACTTGCACGTTAATTTCCCGAGCAGGCTGTTCCGTTGATCGGATCAACTGGAACCCTCGTCGTCGTAAGCGACGGAGTGCCAACAACAACAACATTCCTAGTGCCCTTCCTTCCTGTTTTAGAACGAATAGATTGTGATTTTGAGTGAGATTTGGTTGCTAATTCTAGCTGGTCAACCACACTGTGGCGTTTGCTTTCCTTGGTTTGTGGATCGGAGCAGCGATAAGTGGTTATGATGACAATGCCAGCAGTGGCGGTGGTGGTGGTGGTGGTGATGATGGCATGTGGGTGAGGGGGAGAGTAGGCAGTTGTCCCCGTCGGTCTATCTTCTTCAGGGCAATTCGATATACCCTTCACAACTATTTTCTCACGGTCCCTCAGACCACCTCGGCGTATCTCTTATCTCTCGGTGTGTTTCACCTGTCTTCGTCGTCGCCGTCTTCTTCTTCTTCTTCTTCTCGTTGTTGTTGTTGTTGTTGTTTCGACACGACAACAACTGCTGCTTGTAAAACGGTCATAAATGTGTGTATGTACATGGCCGTATGTCTAGAAATATGTCCGTGAATGTGTGTGTGTACATATGTGTGTGTATGTATGTGTGTGTGTGTATATATATATATATGTGTGTGTGTGTGTGTGTGTGTGTGTGTGTGTGTGTGTGTGTGTGTGTGAATATATAAACCCCTTTACAAGTGATGGTGGGGCAGCATGTTGTTCTTGTTGCTACTGTCATTATCTACAAGTTACTGACCCCCTAAATTTTACAGTGTATAAAGCTATACGGGGGATGGAGTGGAGCGGTGGTGGTGGGGAGGATACTGGAGACAGAGAACGATGAGGGTGGAGGCAGTGGGATCTTCCCAGTAACCAGATGTTATAAGCAATGGACTTCGTAAACCCCTTTCGTTTATCTCTTCAACTATCTTTTCGTTTCTTTCCTTGTTTTTTTTTTTGTGGTTGTTGTTTGGTTCCCCCACCCCAAACCCGCCTCGCATAGGTCAGCTCTGATCCAGCTAGCTTAAAATCAAATGCGTTACAGCCGTGACCTTCTACTCTTAATTTAATCTCACGTCTACATTATCCAATATGACACCGCCATCTTTTTATATTGGCTTTTTGTTCTAAACACAGTGGAGTGTGAGATTAGT
Source organism: Octopus bimaculoides (assembly GCF_046866305.1). Classification (NCBI taxonomy): domain Eukaryota; kingdom Metazoa; phylum Mollusca; class Cephalopoda; order Octopoda; family Octopodidae; genus Octopus; species Octopus bimaculoides. The sequence goes on from NC_142933.1 coordinate 7,988,347, forward strand.
GGTAGATTTGCTGTTATTTCTAGCAGGCCAAACGACCAATCTGTCTATCTGTCTGTCTCTGTCTGTCTCTCTCTGGCTCTGTCTCTCTCTCTCTCTCTCTCTCTCTCCCTCTCTCTCTCTCTCTCTCTCTGCTATTGTATTTGTATTGTACAAAGCAAACAACCACTTCCTTTTGACCAACAGTATCGCCAAACCAGATGTCTTGCAAACAACTCGCACATGTAAGCGCTACCAGTCGAGAACTTCGCATATCGGAAGCCAGCAAGTGTATGGGGTCATCAGGAGAAAATGCGCGCCGTTTCGGGGCCTACCTCTCGACGGCATCAATGCGCACCGCCCTCAGCCCTCACTGATATGAGGCCCCGCTTATTGCCAGATCATGATGAAATATATCTTTTGACCTGCATAGATCGTTTTTTCAGATGGCCTGAAGTCATACCCATTAAAAACATTTCATCCTTTACCTCATGCAAAAGACCTCATGGCTGGTTGGATTTCACGTTTTGGAACTGCTTTCACCATAACGACCGACAGGGGTCGTCAATTTTAATCCAGTCTCTTTGCTTAAATTTCTGACCTCCTGGGGTACGCATCGAAACCGTACCACACCTTATCACCCCAAGTCAAGATTATAGAACCTGTTCATCGCTTGAATGTATGGCTGGTAGTCAAAACTTAGGCGAAATACTGGTGGAAATGATGTTGGGAACACGTTAAGAGACGGCGTGTCCCTACTTTCAGTTGATTGAGGACCGTGGCTTATAGCGGCCTTCCCCCGTCTTTCCGACCACAGCCTCCTCAACCCTTAGCGCATTCCTTGGTTTTCAAACCCATTTGTATCTTCATTGAGGAAGACTGTAGTCCCGATCGCTCAACCTGCTAGAAATAGAAACCAACTCTCGCAATAATTACACTATTTTCTGTCATAAAATATAAAGGACATCTGCTCTGTAATATGAGTTCTTCGAGTCCCGTTCGGTTATGGTTGGACTGGCGCTGAATATAATAACAACAACAAAAGCGGACGCGCGCACGCACACATTAACGTGTGTGTGTGTGTGTGTACGTGCGTGTGTGTGTGTGCTCGCGCATGCCAGTCGTTTACTAATAGTCCGAACTATCGTATTCACAAAACGCACGTTCATCTTTGAGAACCGTGGGAACTTTGGAGAAAAATACAGATCATTGTGTTATTCGCTCAGTTTCTAGATTTCATCATCACCGCCACCACCATCATCATCATCATCATCATCATCATCATCATCATCATCATCATCATCACCACCACCACCACCATCATCATCATCATCATCATCGTCGTCGTCGTTGAGGTCATCGTCCACATTATATGCGTTGTTGGTCGACGTTATCTTTATTATCATCAGTGTCATCATCGTTTTTATTATTATTATTATCATTATCATCATCATTATTATCATTATTATCATCATCATCATCATCATCATTATTATAATTATTATTATCAACAACAGCACAATATCATAATATTCAACTTCATTATTTGTGTTTAATGATAATAATGGTGTCTGATACATTGATACAAGTTGTTATATTTCGTTGTTCAACGCAAGAATAATTAAACACACACACACACACACACACACGCACACACACACACACACACACACACACACACACACACACGGTAACCTCACCTCCTAACAAAACCGCTATCAACATCATCGTTGCGCATGACTGATTATATGCGCGCATGTATATATATATATATATATATATATATATATATATATATACATATATATATATATATATATATATATATATATATATATATATATATGTATCTTATTTTTTTAGTTGTGTCAATCACAAGACTGCGACCATGCTGGGACTACACCTTGAATTTTTAGTCGAATGAATCGAGCGCACACTGACACACACACACACATACACACACACACACAGAGTAGAAAACACGTGCTCAAAGTGCCATGCAGTGGGATTGAACCTGGAACCATGTGGTTGAGAAGCAAGCTTCATACCTCCCAGCCATGTCTATCTATCTATCTATCTATCTATCTGCGAACACGTACATCGCGTCCGTCATCTACTACCGCCTGACCGTCGTTCCTTGTCCCGACCCTACCATCACCAAACTGGAGCGCATCCTCTTCCGCTTCTTGTGGAAAGGAAGCGTTCCGATGGTTAGGCGATCCGTTTGCTGCCAACACCCGTTAAAAGGAGGACTGGGCATGCCGTGGTTGATGATGCGCAGACACGCGCTGAGACTGCGACATCTCCGGCTCTACGTAGACAGCGGTGAACAGGTGTGGTCGCCGTTTGTGCAGCGCGCTTTCCCGCAGCTCGTCTCCATGACCGAACTGCAGTCATGGATCAAGAAGAGGCCGAGGAAGGGCGAATGGCACCGCGAGTGTCGCGCTGCTCTTCGGCAACTCCAACAACCCGGGTCAACCTTGAGCGACTGCATCACAACTAACGCATTCTCTAGTGGATTAGTGGAGGGAAGGTACGACGACGATCTCGGGGCGAACCTGGGCGTCGACGAGGAATACCTGACCCGCCTGTTTAAGACGACCTTCGGGCCGGGACCTATGGACAACTTCCAGAGATCCCTGGCCTGGCAGTGCTATCGAGAAGCACTACCCGTTCGGGATAAGCTCTACAGGCATGGCTCGAGAAACACGGGGCCGACCTGTCCGAGATGCCGGCAGAGCGACGAAACCGTTCTGCACGCACTCGTACAGTGTCCCACCATTTCCGAGCTGTGGGCTTACGTCGAACAACTGCTATCGCGTGTGGGACGAGTCGGTCTATCAGCCGAGTCTATCGTGAATATTGTCGCGCCTCCTTCCTTTAAACGGGAAGGAAGAGCTATTTTCATCGTACTTGTGGCTATGGCGAAAGAATGTGTATGGTGGACGCGTCTGAAAGGTCTAGAGACAAAGACTTTCCTCTCTGGGCAATCTCTCATCAACTTCTTCAAGTATCACCTGAAGAGGAAGTTGAGAGTAGAAAGGGAAGTCTTGTCTAGTGAATGCTTCAAAAAAATATGGGTGAATGTAGCAAGGATGGCACGTGTGAACGACGGAGCCATCTTGAGCATAACCCTATGAACAAGAAAAAAAAATAAAACAAAAAGGCAAAAGAGAGTCACTTACTGTTATAGTTTCTTCAATGAGAATATTGACCAAGGTTACCGTGGTCTTTTCCGTAGGCTTTTCCTTCCACGGCTAAACCTAAACTGTCCTCCCCTCTTTTTACACGAGAACATTACTGTGTGATACACGATCCCTATTGATCGGCCTTTCCTTTTCTTTTTTTTTCGATCCCTTTTGATCGAACTGCCCCTTTTTCCCTTCCTACGATCCCTTTTGATCGACACCACCAATTTTTTTTTTTTTTTTTTTTTTTTTCCTTCCTTCCCCTTCCCAAAAAGAAAAGCTCTACATTGTATTTGTCCCATCTTCGTTGAGCCCTGTGTGGCTAATAAAAGAAATGTATCTATCTATCTGTGCGCACACGCGTATTTGTAATGTGCGAGTTGGTTGACTTTTCTCTGAAAATCTTAACTTTTCGAGCTTGTAGCTTCGGCATTTATTCTCGAAACGAAATGCACCAATTGTTATTGGTGAAATTCTTTTATTCTCTTATTTGTTTCAGTCACTTGCCTGCGGCCATGCTGGTGCACCGCTTTTAGTCGAGCAAATCGACTCCAGGACTTATTCTTTGTAAGCCTAATACTTATTCTATTGGCTTCTTTGGCCGACCACTCATTACGGGGACGTAAACACACTACCATCGGTTGTCAAGCGACGCTGGGGGGACAAATACAGACACACAAACATATACCTATCTATCTATCTATCTATCTATCTTTATATATATATATATATATATATATATATATATATATATATATGTATATATGTATATATGTTTTCACTGCCCTGTTTGTGTTACCTATTTTGACCCTCCGCAAAAGCCCAAATTTTGTTTAATTTGCTTTACGGGAGCAACTGTTTTTTCGAAATCGTATGTTGTTGTTAAATGCTTGAAATACGAGAGTAGAAAAACAGCCAACAACTGATGAAGGGTCGTTCTTTGTATTGTTTGTCTTGTTTTCCATTTGTGTCTTTCGTTGTTCGAAAGAATAGTTCATGTTCCATGTACTCGTGCTTCGTATTTTTTGTTGTACAAGTTTCAGGATGTCCTGTGCCCACAAATGCATATATATATATATATATATATATATATATGTGTGTGTGTGTGTGTGTGTGTGTACATGTATGTATGTATATATGCATATATATATAAATATATAGTTTTAGGGAAAAGAAACAAGGTTCATGAACTCATCGATGAAAATCCACTGTCACATATAGAAAAATTAATAAGTAAAAGCACAATAAATGAGTATAATATAATACAAAGTAAATATGATAAGATAATGACATATATATATATATATATATACGACGGGTTTATTTCAATTTCCGTCTACCAAATCCACTCACAAGACATTGGTGTGGTGGGCCCGAGGCTATAGTAGAAACACTTGGCCAAGGTGCCACGCAGTGGGACTGAACCCGGAACCATGTGATGGAGAAGCAAACGTCTTACCAGACAGCCACTCCTTCGCAATGTGAAATTATAATCTGGAAATGGAGGATGGAGGTTTCGGGGCAGTTATCTGTAGATATCTTCTTTCTCTTTCGTTTTCTGAGAAATATTCATATCAGTCGGACAGCTGACCTCTATGACGGTACATACATTTTCTTGTCGGTCCCAAATAACAATATCCGGCCTTTTATGTTTGCACTTATTCTTTTATTTGTTCCAGTCATTTGACTACGGCTATGCTGGTGCACCGCCTTTAGTCGAACAGATGGACCCCAGGACTTGTTCTTTGTAAGCCTAGTACTTATTCTATCGGTTCTCTTTGCTCGTCATCAGTCTGGAGTAGCATGACCTGCTGGTCAAAGATGCCTGTTAAGCTCTTGTAAACATATAATAATTCTAGTGAAATACATTCACTGATTTCAAATTTAGAAATAATGCATCGAACACAATACTTGACTCCAAAGGATGAAATGCTAAGTTGACAATGGCTGGATTTGAACCGGAAAACTGCCGCTTAAGATTTTCACCGACGGGCTAACAATTCTTGTAGCTCACCGTATTCTAAATAACTCTTTTAGTCTTTTATTTGTTTCAATTATTTGACTGCGGCCATGCTGGGGCACCACCTTTAGTCTAACAAATCGACCTCAGGACTTGTTCTTTATAAGCCTAGTACTTATTCTATCGGTTGTCTTTTGCCGAACCGCTAATTTACGGGGACGTAAACATACCAACATTAGTTGTCAAGTGATGGTGTGGGGACAAACACAGACACACAAATACACACACACACATATATATACGACGGGCTTCTTACAGTTTCCGTCTACCAAATCCACTCACAAGGCTTTGGTCGGCCCGAGGTTATAGTAGAAGACACTTGCCCGAGTTGCCACGCAGCGGGACTGGACCCGGAACCATGTGGTTGGTAAACGAGCAACTTACCACACAGCCTATATATATATATATATATATATATATATATATATATATATATATATAAAACATAATAGATTATATGAGACATACAATACAAAAAAACGTTCATATAGATATTATATAGGTGAGTTCGTAATACATACATTACGCACAAATACACACGCCTATCTCTCTCTCTCTCTCTCTCTCTCTTTATATCTGTGTCAGTCTTTTCACACGGGTTTTAGTTTTTTTTTTTTTACATTGGGCGTGGTTATTATTATTCTGCATTTGTCCTTTTTGCCTTTCTTTTTGCTCCGATTTTCTTTGCTAATAGTTTATTATACATCAATAAATAAGGAAAAAAAAACCCTACTTTAATATTATTATTAACCGTTTTATTTAATCCTTTATCGAAATTTTAGTTTTCGTTCCTACGCACGCATACGTGTGTGTGTATTTATTTTTATTTCAAGGTTTTTTACTAATAAAGCAAGGCCGGTTTCTTACTCAGATCCATAGCATCTTCATTGGAATCTTCGTAACATCGTCGCTGTATTCGCGTATGTTTGAGTGAATGTGTGCAATATTTGGAGCCAGTGCACGTGCAGATTTATGTTTTGTCTTAGGTATGTATTTTCTTGCATATTGTTGTTGGCACTCCGTCGCTTACGACGCCGAGGGTTCCAGTTGATCCGATCAACGGAACAGCTGGCTCGTGAAATTAACGTGCAAGTGGCTGAGCACTCCACAGACACGTGTACCCTTAACGTAGTTCTCGAGGAGATTCAGCGTGACACAGTGTGACAAGGCTGGCATTTTGAATTACATGCACAACAGAAACGGGAAGTAAGAGTGAGAGACAGTTGTGGTGAAAGGGTACAGCAGGGTTCGCCACCATCCCCTGCCGGAGCCTCGTGGAGCTTTAGGTGTTTTCGCTCAATAAACACTCACAACGCCCGGTCTGGGAATCGAAACCGCGATCCTATGACCGCGAGTCCACTGCCCTAACCACTGGGCCATTGCGCCTCCACTTTCTTGCATATAGTTGCACATATATACTTAAATGCTCACATATACTTAAATGCTAAGCTTTTGGAAAGTTTTACAAATTCTATTCTTGAAACTGTAATCTTCTAATGGACACCTAGCCAAATGCGCCTATGATGTTAGGTACAAATGAAAATTTATAGTCATGATAGAAGAACTCATTAATTCACCATCAATGTTTTCTTGCTGAACCTTCGATGGTTCGTTCACAATTGGTGGGTAGCTGACCTCTACTGTGGTGCATAGCTTTTGTTCCCTTCCCACAGAACAATATCAGATCTGTTGTGTTTGCATGCATATATATGTATATATATATATATATATTATTTAATTTGCTTTGCGGGAGCAACTGTTTTATCGAAAGCGTATATTGTTGTTAAATGCTCGAAATACGAGACTAGAAAACACAGCCAACAACTGATGAAGGGTCGTTCTTTATGTTGTTTGTCTTGTTTTCCATTTGTGTCTTTCGTTGTTCGAAAAAATAGTTCATATTCCATGTACTCGTACTTCGTATTTTTTGTTGTACAAGTTTCATGACGCCCTGTGCCTATATATGCATATATATATATAGATGTTAGTATGTACATATACGTATGTATATGTGCACATATATATATATTATTTATATTATATATGTATTATTTATATTATATATATATGTGTGTGTGTGTGTGTTTAAATGTGTATAGAATAATATATCAGTTGAATAAAATTAAAGCATGGTCTGGTTTTCACGTTTTTTAAAAATTATAATAAAAAGCGTGAAAACCAGATCATGCTTTGATTTTATTCAACTGATAAATAGTATTGCAAACGTCACGATTCCAACTGTTTTACTTGTCATACAAGCATGGCACTCTACCTTAGGTTTCGCTTTTCGCTTTACACGTACAACTATGCTGTTCTGAATACAAAACAAAATTAGGTAGAATAACCACAGGAATCCCTGCAAAATTAGCTAAAAGATAAAATAAACTAACATCATGCATTTCTCATATACAAAACAAAATGCTTGACTAAGGACATAAAAATCTATCTGTCAAACTTCAAATTGAGGCGGTAAAATCTACACTAATGACATTGGCCTTGTTTATAATAGAGAAGCAGCAAAATGTCAATATGACCGCCATCTTGATGATGAATCGATGAAGATGTAGAAATATTGGTTTAAAATTTCGATACAAGGCCAGTAATTTCGGGAGAGGTGCTAAGTGAATTACATCGATCTCAGTGTGTATGTAACTGGTACTTATTTTATCAACCCCGAAAGGATGAAGGGCAAAGTCAACCTCGGAAAATATTTGAACCCAGATCGTAAAGATGGATAAAATGCCACTAAGCATTTTGCCGGACGTGCTTGCGATTCTGCAAGATTGCTGCCGTAAACATCATTGTAATATGAACGAAGCACTGAGGCGGCGAGATGGCAGACTCGTTAGCATGCTGGACAGGATGCTTGGCTGCATTTCGTCCGTTTTTATGATCCGAGTTCGAATACCGCTGAGGTCAACTTTGCCTTTCATTCTTTTGAGGTCGATAAATTAAGTTCCAGTTGCATACTGGGGTCGATCTAATCGACTGGTTCCCTCCCACCAAAATTTCGGGCCTTGCGCCTAGAGTAGAAAAGATCTTTTGGGTCGTTGAAGTAAGTACCAGTTTAGCGCTTGGATCGATGTAATCGACTTACCCCAGTCCCCTGAAATTGCTGGCCTTGTGCCAAAATGTGAAACCAATATTACAATAAGGTTTTTCTTAAACGGAGCAAACCCCCCAAACAACGTCATAGTAAATCCCTTTTAAGATATTCACAAGCCATTCTCTAGCAATTGGCTGGTAATCATCAGCCTATTGTTACAATATAGGCTAACTGGAAATTCGCTTACTAATCAGTTAACCTCCTTTCACCGCTAACCAAGCTGCTACAAACTTAGGCAACATCTTGTATTGTTAAATCAATATTAACCTAATATAATATAAACTCTCTTTTAAGTTAACTTGCTGTCTTCAATGTGGTGACATGGCCATAGATAGATATTGTTTATTTAGTGAATATTTTCGCACGATTTCATTATTAGGCCTTCATATTTCGTTATATTCACATTCCTGAGGCATCTTTCTGCATGAATATCCTATTCCTATCTAGTATCACTGGTCCATGAATGCTTAAAGAAAAATAACCATGAAACACCTTGAACTCATCATCATCATTACCCAAGTTCATGGAATTTTCTGAGTCGTTTTTTTTTAAATATAATCAGCTCATTCAAATTCCACCAAGGTCGACTTTGCCTTTCATCCTTTCGGGGTTGATAAATTACGTACCAAATTTCAGGCCTTGTGCCTAGAGTAGAAAAGAGTATAATCAAATCGAATAATAATTCCATTTCAGATTCTAAGTGAAAAACCAAGACATTAAAAATCAAAATTTGATTGAGTTGCCTTAATCACCTCTTGTCTCAGCAGTTTAACTTTAATCATTAGATATTCCTTGCCAAGATTTCGTTCACTTTAATATCAAAATGTTCAGGAATTGGTTTCATTGAATACCATTCTGTAACCATTTGTATGGCGTATTTCAGCTTTTCCCAACAAAGAGTAAAGAATATAAACACAGATAAGGGACCAAATTACTCAGTCAATCAATACCATCTGTATATCCTGGTTCACTGTGTGTACTGCAACTATACTCACAGAATGGTTCTTCCAGTTTACAAAACAACTTTGTAATTATTTAATTATTCATCTTCTGTTTATCACCAGTTTATAGCCATGGCTGTCGTATTGTCATAGTTTCTCACACACTAATGCACGCGTTATATATATTTAGATAAATATTAAATAGAATGTGCACAATTGAATGCTTATATAAATATGTCCATCTATGTATATATGTACAGTTAAACTATCGTATGTCCAAATTTGGCCAAATGCGTTTTTGTTTTTCAGTATTTATTTTTTCTTACAGTAGCCGCTTCTTTCGGTCAAACTATCGTATTTCTAGCAGCTTCAGATGCCAAGATATCAAAAATTGTTAAAGTGTAGTACAACGGTTTTGCTATGGAATGGTGAAACTTATTTCGTTTTGTCATGATAGCAGTGATATGTATACACGCGCGTGTATATGTACAACACATACATTTACATATCTATACGCACAACTATTTGTATACTACATGTGTGTGCGCGCGTGTATATAACCTAATACACCTGCTTGTTGTTTTTTCGCCTGTCATGGTCTTTTGTTTTCTGTAAATTTGAACTATACATACATACATATATATATATATATATATATATATATATATATATATATATATATCCAGTTAAATGAAGAAAAGAAAATGGTGAGTAGGAAGTTAATTATTTATTATTCACAAATTGGTCATCCTTACTTCTTGCAGCCATTTCAATTAATACTCAATAATTTAATTACAATTGTAATTAATGTACAAATTTTTAATTAAATTATTGAATATTAATTGAAACAGCTGTAAGACGTAAGGATGGCCAGTTTGTTAACAACAGATAATTGTCAACTTCTTACTCCATTTTCTTTTCTTCATTTAACTGGATATGAACTATTTGTTTAACATACACCTATTGTTTTAAGGGAATTTCATTCCCCAACAAAACTAGATATTAAACCAGGATTCCCTTGGATTTAACCATTCCTTTATAAGGCGAACATATCCTCTAATTAAATTATATATATATATATATATATATATATATATATATGTACGTATGTACTCACACATGGGTGCCTACGGGCACATAATTGTGAATTATGATGTTTCCTCTTGAGGTGGTGATAATTTCAATGAATCAACAATTTATGTTTTATAGTATTTGATATACCTATATTTATCTATGCTGTCAAAACACATAACCACTGGCTACTTTGAGTTAGTTCTCTTTTACTCTTTTATTTGTTTCAGTCATTTGACTGCGGCCATGCTGGGGCACCGCCTTTAGTCGAACACATCGACCCCCCAGAACTTATTCTTTGTAAGCCTAGTACTTATCGCTTTCTTTTGCCGAACCGCTAAATTACGGGGACGTAAACACACCATCAGTGGTCATGCGATGGTGAGAGGGGGAACAGACAGATAGACAGACAGACAGATACACACACACATACAACAGGCTTCATTTCAGTTTCCGCCTACCAAATCCACTCACAAGGCTTTGGTCAGCCTGAGGCTATAGTAGAAGACACATCGTCATGGTGCAACACAGTGGGACTGAACCCGGAACCACGTGGTTGGTAAGCAAGTTACTTACCACACAGTCACTCTTTGCTCATTTTTATTTAATTTATGCAAATTACCTAGCCATAGGTGTGTTTTACTCTTTTTGCGCATATCTTAGTCTACCAAAACCTTGTGAGTGGATTTGGTAGACGAAAACTGTAAGAAGCCCGTCGTATATATATATATATATATATATATATATATATATATATATATAAAATGTATGTATGTATGTATATACGTGTGTGTGTGTGTATTTGTGTGTCTGTGTTTGTCCCCACACCATCACTTGACAACTGATGTTGGTGTGTTTACGTCCCCGTAAATTAGCGGTTCGGCAAAAGACAACCGATAGAATAAAGTACTAGGCTTACAAAGAACAAGTCCTGAGGTCGCAATCAAACAACTGAAACAAATAAAAGACTAAAAGAGTTATTTAGAATACGGTGAGCCGCAAGAATTGTTAGCGCGTCGGTGAAAATCTTAAGCGGCAGTTTTCCGGTTCAAATCCAGCCATTGTCAATTTAGCATTTCATCCTTTGGAGTCAAGTATTGAGTTCGATGTAATCGCGACTAACCGCCATCCCTTAAAACTGCTAGCCTTTTGCTAAAATTTGAAACCGTTATTATCATCATTATTATTATTATTATTATTGTCAAGTACTGGGCTCGCTGTGATCGACGATCTCCCTTCCCTCAAATTTCAGGCCTTGTGCCTATAGTGGAAAGGATTATTATTATTATTATTATTATTATTATTATTATTATTATTATTATTAATGCCATTTTTTAATTGAATGCTTTATATTACTTTACCTCACGATCGGCGTTTGATTGACCATTAAGCAAAATAAGCATCAAAGGAAGGTGAAAGGAGGCACCACAGAAATGGTAAATGGTTTACGGCACAAAAAAAAATCACTTTTAATTTGCTAAAATAATATTCGAAGTGGTTTATATGATCGGGAATGTAATTTCGAAGTATTCATGGTGTCACAGTGAGCATCTAATCAAGAATTCGCAATCAAAAGAAATTAGATGATAATTTTCAAGTATAAAGAAAGTGAAAGTATACAAAAATGAAACATTCTTTTCCATTTAATAATATTAGTTTTGTTTCACTTTGAAAGATACAAATTTATCTTATGGTTTATTATTGTTTATATTTTGAATTATTTCGTCCTTAGTCGAAAGACATCCGTTGTGATGTCCCGTTATTATTCCTACTGTATTCGTGTAACATTGTTCGTTTTTTTCCGTCCTTGTTTTTGTATACATTCACTGCGTTCTTCCAAGGAATCTAATGCTCTTAGCTTAGATTTTCCTTGGGGCTGGCCAGATTGGAGCAATATCGAGAATGACCAGCCGAAATTGCAAAGATAATCTGGATCTTGACTGAAGAGAGAAAACTCCAAATGACATGTCCGTATTTTCTTGTATCGTCTATCTGGATGTTTTGTCCCTTTCTTGTATCACCTAACTGTCTGGATGCTTTGCGTTCTTGTCCCATTCTGTATTATATATATATATATATATATATATATATATATGGCACCAAAATCTTTTAAGTGCTTAGGGCCTTTGTTGGGTCTCAATCGGGCCCTGCTTATGGTGATGTTTCTCACCCCTTATCTTATCTTATAAACGATAAACAATGTACAACTCAAACCAGTTTTATCCAATGATAAATAAGTTGACCGTCTCCAAGAATAATTCTTCACCAGCCGCCAAACGAAATGGTACCAAATGTTGTTTGGTAAGTAAGCATAGCATTCTAACCAAAGATAGCCAGGTTAGAGTATGTACTTGTGTATTTGGTAAGTTTGAAAGACATGGGGAAATGGAATTACAGTTGAAGGTATTCGCATATATTTAATTAGTAAACGGAATGATTGTAATGAACCAATTATATAATTAGAACGTAATTATATAGCTTAAACGATTTGTCAGGCGAAAAACTGGCGACTGAGAGGGTTTCTTCTTGTGAACATATATCTTGTGAACATGTATCTCGCTCGCCTTGGGAGAAATAGTAGCCAAATCCCCCTCAAAACACACTCCCATCGTCTTAATCTACATCCTGAAAACACAGAATGGTCACGGTTGAAATGCTTTTGACAATATACCTCAATCAAAGCTGACCATCACCTCGTGACCGTTTTGTTGTTGTTTAACCAAGGGTCACTCTTAATCCAGCTAACCTGCGGTCAAAGGTATTCAAGCTGTGACCATCTCGTCTTTTTTTCACACACAGTGGCCTTCCTTCAAGGCAGCCGTTATTTCAAGCGGCTCGAGATTTCTTCATTAGTTCGATATATATATATATATATATATTGTATTGGAGGTGCAATGGCCCAGTGGTTAGGGCAGCAGACAAACGGTCATAGGACGCGGTTTCGATTCCCAGACCGAGCGTTGTGAGTGTTTATTGAATGAAAACACCTAAAGCTCCAGGGATTACCTTAGGTTTCCCGTCCATAAAGGGTTTAGTCTTATGGCGAATCGTCAGACACCAAAACCTGTTGGCCTATGACCTCTTCAAAATATGGAAGAGGGAAAGATTCGTCACTCAAAGGTAAACAATTGGGGATTGTCTCCCTTTGCTACTAGCTATTGACTTCCGGCTGTACTGTCAGCTTGTGAGTTCCAAAAAGCTCGCAGGAACCTCCCAAAATGTCAACATGGCTCGAAGATCTCCGTCCTGTTCCGTGGTTCGAGTGAGTCTTTTAGGATTCTCGCGCGTTCAGCTATGCATAGCTTGCTACGCTTCGTCTCGTTGATGTAAGCGCCTGGGATCTCTAGGATTTTCTATGAGATCGAGTATGGGATCCCACCGTCTCTTAGTTGCCAGACGTGGCTGGCCAGTGATGTTACGTATCTCCTTTCTGGAACTCTGAAGGCGGACCTGTGGTTGGAGACGTACTGCTTGATGTATCCCCGTGGGCACATATTGTCGGTGCTGTACCTGTTGTTGTTGCTGCTACTGCTGTCACCGACATTATTGTTGTTGGAGCTGGGACTACTGGTGTTGGCGTCACTGATAATCTCCAATTGTTTACCGTTGAATTGCGAGGCTTTCCCCCTCCATATTTTGAAGTGGTCAAAGGCCAACAGGTTTTGGGATCTGATGATTCGCCATAAGACTAAACCCTTTATGGGCGGGAAACCTATGGTAATCCCATAAACCAGCCTCCCCCATTTTTGGTATGTACTGCTCTACATTTTAGAGTGTGCTTTTGTCCGACCAAAGCCTTGTGAGTGGATTTGGTAGACGGAAACTGGAAGAAGCCCGTGTGTATATATAATATATATATATATATATATATATATATATATATATATATATATATATATATTATGAAGAAAACAAAAAATGGAAAAGAACATAACAGCGACAACAAAACATCCGGACAGTTAGACGATACGAAAAAGGACAGGAAAAAACAAGGACGGGTCATTCGGAGCTTTCAATCATAAGTCGAGTTCCAGATTTTCTCAGCAGTTTCGCTTGTTACCTTCTTGTTCCATTTTTTGTTTTCTTTTTTATATATACATATAGCGGCGTGCGTACACTTCTGGTCTCTCTTTCTCTCTCTCTCTCTCTCTCTCTCTCTCTGTCTATATATATATATATATATATATATATATATATATATAGTTGAAATTTACAGAAAAACAAGACGAAGACAGGTATTTAAACAACAAGCAGGTGTATTAGTTTGACACTTGGGAAGGTGTGAAAGTCTTTTACGTTTCGAACCTATGCTCTTCAACAGAAAGGAACACAATGAAATAAACAGGCAAAATAATAATAATAATAAAAACTTGTGGATTTAGCTGTCAATCATGGCGATGTTTGTGTGTCCGTGTTTGTCTCACCACCATCGCTTGACGACCGATGTTGGTGTGTATACATCCCCGTAACATTAGCGGTTCGGTAAAAGAGATCAATAGAATAAGTTCTGGGCTTACAAAGAATAAGTCCTGGGGTCGATTTGTTCGGTTAAAGGCAGTGTTCCAGCATGGCCGCAGTCACATGACTGAAACAAATAAAAGAATATATATATATATATATATACACACTTTCATAAGCGCACATGTACACTCACTATGCACACGTGCATATACACCCCTGATAACTGAGAGGATTTATGTTACAAAAACGTTAGTTGTCTTTCAGAAATAAATGTATCGAATATCAATCAATATGCTTTGTATTGCCAGCACGAAATGTACGGAAACGAACGAAGATGTTCGGAAACCTCTGAACGTTTCTATGGAACGCATTTTGAGTTGGTTTATTATAGCAGATCATATTCCCTTCGAGGTTCTTGACTACGACTGGATTTCCTGGTATGAGAAGGGCTTGGGGGGCAGAAGTGTGAGTGATTTAATCAATCGGTTATTGAAACTGCGTCGCCAGCTAAGACCGTTGATTGACTTGGTACAAATAACAGCTAAATGTGGTCCTTGATAAGATGTTGGCGAAGAGGACGATATGGTCACAATTTGTACACCCACGAAAATAGGTCCGCTGCTGTCTAGGTTGACCTGGGGTTAAATAACAGCTGTAAAAACTAGGATCCTAACATAGTTTGCTTGATCTTGCGTATGTGTGTGTTTGTGTGTGTGTAAACATAACTAGACACGTGTGAGCTTACCTCACACTTGCTAAAACAAACACACATACACACACACACACGTGCGCGCAAAAGACGGCTCTTTTACGGACTGTACAAGTTAACATCTAGCAACGTCTCGTATATTCATGCACACTAGCACACTTGCTCTCTCTCTCTATGTGTGTGTGTGTGTGTGTGTGTGTGTATATATATATATATATATATATATATATATGAATGTATATTCACACACACACATATATATATACATAATTGTATAGACACAAGCAAGCCGTATAAATAAGTCCATCAGCTGTTCATATAATCTCCCTTCCCCCATCTCTCTCTCATGTAATATGGATGGACACACACACACACACACACCACTGTTATATGCTTGTGTGTGTGTGTGTACACACGCAACCAGTCACACGTACATGAACACTAACACAGCTTGCGGAGAGACAACCCAAGTTATTCCTCCACCAGCTGCTCACATCCCCCCCACTCTCTCTCTCTCTGTTTCCTTTTCTGTCTCTGTCTGTCTCTCTCTCTTTTGCATCTAATACGGACAAATATTTACTCGCGCACACGCATACCAATATGTGTGCGTGTGCATATATTTACATATACGCGTATGCATATGTATGTGCATATATTTACATATGCACCGACGCACTCATATAAATATGCATATTAAAAAGATGCATAACAAAAGCGCATATGTATATATGAAGAGGAATAAATACACAACTAGTGTGGTAGATTATGCGTCTACAAACATGCAATATACTTAAGTATATATGTATATGTGGTGGTGGTGGAGCTGAGCCCGACGTGTTAGGTTTCTTCTTACAGAAACTTTTACGTTACGTGGGACTTTTACGTTACATGAGACCGAACCAAACGGTTAAAAAACAACAATAATAATAATAATAATAATAATAATAATAATAATAATGATAATAATAGTAATAATGGTTTCAAATTTTGCCACAAGGGCAGCAATTTGTGTTGGGGGAGAGGAAGGGGGGATAGTCGATTACATCGATAACCAGTGTTTCGTTGGGAGTTAATTGATCGACCCCGAAAGGATGAAAGGCAAAGCCGACCTTGGCGGAGTTTGAACTCAGAACGTAGCGAGGGGCGAAATGCCGCTAAGCATTCCGTCCAACGTGTTAACGATTGTCTGGCTCACAAACAACAAAAGACATCCCAGCTTATGTTTAGGGGTGGCAATAATAATAATAATAATAATAATAATAATCCTTTCTACTCTAGGCACAAGGCCTGAAATTTGGGTGGAGGGACTAGCCGATTACATCGACCCCAGTGCGTAACTGGTACTTATTCAATTGACCCCGCAAGGATGAAAGGCAAAGTCGCCCTCGGCGGAATTTGAACTCAGAATGTAAAAACGGACGAAATGCCGTTTTCGCCCGGCGTTGTAACGTTTCGCCCGGTCCTAACGTTTCTTATTTCTTTATTGCCCACAAGGGGACAAAGAAGGACAGACAAAGGGGTTAAGTCGATTACATCGACCCCGGTGCGTAACTGGTACTTGATTTATCGACCCCGAAATGATGAAAGGCAAAGTCGACCTCGGCGGAATTTGAACTCAGAACGTAACGGCAGATGAAATACCACTAAGCATTTCGCCCGTCGCGCTAACGTTTCTGCCAGCTCGCCGCCTTAATAATAATAATAATAATAATAATAATAATAATAATAATAATAACAATAATAATAATAATAATAATGATGATGATGGTGATGGTGATGGTGATGATGATGGTGGTGGTGGTGGTGGTGGTGGTGACGACGACGACATCGAAAAATGCCTTAGGAATTCGAACGCAGGTTCGAAATTTCCCTAAGACACATGATGAAGGCTTGTTAACAAACAAGACGAGGACTAATATACGTCAAATGTAAATAATGTAATCGTTAAATTGTTTTTATTATAACTTGGCATCAAAACAAACATTAACACACACACACACTTGTGCATATTCTTCATATATGCATAGTGGCTGTAGCTATAGGCGCAGGAGTGGTTGTGTGGTAAGAAGCTTGCTTCCTAACCACATGGTTCGGGGTTCAGTCTCACTGCATGGCACCTGGGGCAAGTGTCCTCAACTATAGCCTCGAGCCGACCAAAGCCTTCTGAGTGAATTTGGTAGACGGAAACTGAAAGAAGCCCGTCGTGTATATGTGTGTGTGTGTGTGTTTGTCCCCCATCATCGTTCGACAACCGATGTTGGTTTGTTTATGTACCCCGTAACCTAGCGGTTCGGCAAAAGAGAACCGATAGAATAAGTTCAAGGCTTACAAAGAATAAGTCCTGGGGTCAATTTGTTCGACTAAAGGCGGTGCTCCAGCATGGCCGCAGTCAAATGACTCAAGCAAAAGAATAAAAGAATATATATTTGTGTGCGCGTGTGTGTGTGACAGAAAATCCAATTTTGATGATGTTGATGTTGTTACTAACGTAGCGTATTTTGCTCGACAAATCGCAACTTGACTGAGGCGTGACAGAGTAGCGTCACACCTCCATTTGTTGCGCCTCCATGCACACACATGCGCATCTGTTTATACACCCTCTTGCATATATACATACATACATACGTACATACATACATACGGTGTGTGTGTTGATGTATCTTGGCGAGCAGTAAAGGATGAAAAGTCAAAAAGTACAGAGGCGTGAATCTTTCGAATAAACCTGCAAAACTATTTCTAATGTGTGTATGTCTATATTTATGTTTGCCGGTCTCTCTTCTCTCCCTCCTCATCTCTCTCTCTCTCTCTCTCTCTCTCTCTCTGCGTGTATACACACACATGTGTGTATTTATATGTATATTATATATACACATATAATATATGTATATTATATATATATACAAACATATGAATACATTCATATCTATCTAATTATACATCTTCCTATCTGTTTATCTAACTGTCTGTCTATCTATCTGTCTGTCTGTCTATCTGTCTGCCTCTATCTTTCTATCTATCTCTCTCTCCCTCTATCTGTCTGTCTGTCTATCTATCTATCTTTCTATCTCTATCCATCTATCAGTGAATCATAAATCCGAAAGAGAAGTACGACTATATAAAGATAGATATGGTCAGTCTCTTTCTCTCTCTCTCTCTCTCTCTCTCTCTCTCTCTCTCTATATATATATATATATATATATATATATATATATATATATATATATATAATATACAGAGAGAGAGGGGTGCCTAATAAATATAAACACTACAAAATGTATTGGTACTTGTAAAATGTGTGTGTGTGTTCGCGTGTAAAAGATAGACATAAATAGCTGTATGCCCCCCTTCCCTCATCCCCGCCTCCTCCCGCCACCCTCCTCCACCCGCCACCCGCCTCCACGCACCGCGACTCTCTTTCCTTCACCATTCACTCACTTCATCTAAACAGCGCAGCTTTACTTACGAAGACACCACACATCCACAAACACACACACACACACACACATACACAAACACAAACGCACTCGCGTACGCATACACACACTCGTATACACACAAACACACACATGTATCTCAGTTGAGACATCGGGAGGACCGACCACACTCACATTTCGCTGGAGCTTATTAATTCATTCGGATGTGTTTTCAGACCGTGTTGTGATCGCGTCCATCACCGATAGATAATCATCGATAACCAGCAACTATTGTGTATCGACCACATTGCATTCTCCGCTTGTCTCTTTGGATTCTAGTTTTGTTATATACACATATATATGTATATATACATTTATATATAAACACACATCTTTTAAAGAACCCAGATAAAAGTTTACATCCATCTATTCTACATGGACTTTCTACATATGATGTTGTACATTACATAAAAGGCATACACAAACGAAATAGTTGCTTGTGTGTGCGCGTGTATATATATATATATATATATATATATATATATATATATATATATATATATTTAACATATACATTCATACGCACATACATATATTGCATGTTTACCCGTTATACTTATCAAACATACTAACGCAAACATATACAGACACTAGCACACACATGCATTTATGTATATATACACATGTAAAGCACGTTCGCTCATTTTACAGACCAGACCATCTACACTCAAATATATATATATAAATTTCATGATTATGTACCCTCGTCTATTCATATTTGATACACATAAATGAACAGATTTTTTCGTGCACTGAATAAACATACATACATCACACTCGCGCGCGCACACACACACGCATACACACATACACTCGTGTGTGTATGTGCGTGTGTGTGTGTGTATAAATATATGAGCACAAAGCATGAATTACACAATTTCCTTGTTACCGTTTCAGTGTGTATTGTGGAATTAATTACCCCCCACACCTCCTTAATTAAGGAATTTTGGAGTACCTTGTTTTGAGGTAAGTCAGAATTTCCATCGTTTTACTCTAAGCAACCTTACTATCATTATCATCATCATCAACATCGTCATCATCGATAACAGCAATAATGATAGACTAAAATTAGCATTTGAGTGTCTCTCTCTATCTGTCTGTTTCACATTCTCTTTCTTTCTGTCTCTCGGTCTCTCATTCTTTCTCTTCTTTTCTCTGTTTACCTGTCTTTCTTTTTTCTCTTTCTCTTCGTCTACCTTGCAACCGTTCCATTTATCTATCTATCTACCTACCTACCTATCTATCTATTTGTCTATCTATCTATTTGTCTATCTATCTATTTGTCTATCTATCTATTTGTCTATCTATCTATTTGTCTATCTATCTATTTGTCTATCTATCTATTTGTCTATCTATCTATTTGTCTATCTATCTATCTATCTATCTATCGATCGATCGATCGGTTGGCCTAACAAAAATAAGACCACGGGGTCCTTCTATACGTACCAATTCCTTAGAAATATGTGGCGTTGTGCCAAATAATTAGACCGGTGGATTTGACAGAAACATTAACTTTCAGTGTCAAGATGATGTACGTTGTGAGGTTAAGAACCTGCCGGGTTGAACTTTACCTGTTTCTGGGGTTGATAAAGTCAGGTACTGAAGTCAATATAATCAAATATACCCACAACCCCGAATAGTGGGGCCTTGTGCCTATGTTAGAAATCAATATGAGAATTTATTATGCATAAATATCGATTACATCAACATACACACAAGCCAAGGAGGGAATCTACGTGATTGTTTAACCTGCTAGAAATAGCAGCCAACTCTCCCTCAAATCACAATCTCCCGTCCTGGTCCTGAATAACACGTCGAATAATGTGGTCTAGGATTACTTGCACATAAGTGTGATCATGGCTGGGATACCTTTGATCATCATTTTGATTAGTGACTGTTGACCTAGGGTTAAATTAAAGCAACAACTGGTTTATTTCGTAATAAATATAAATGCGAAGGAATCGGTCGAGTGACTCTTTTGAATATTCTTTTATATCCAATAATATTTTGGGATTTGTAATGTGTGAGATTGCGCGCGTAATATTTAGAAAGAACAGCGAAATCCCCCTCATATCACTTGTTGCTGAATCACACTCTATTATGTGTGAAAAATCTAAAACAAAAATCACTTAGGGCTGGTGTGTTTGTTCAAAGTTGGCCGAGCGGTTAACAACGGTTCGGCTCATTGGGTACCTTTGGCGAACCCCACTTTGTGTGTAAACATTCAGGTCACGTCTTTGGTTTTGAATATCCACCTCATCCCTGTTTTTCCTATCAATCTTGCAGGGCCTGTTTGGGTTCATAGGCACTGCGTTTCCCTCGAAAAGAGAACGCCAACATGCAACAGGCCGAGACTGACACACGGCAAACCATTGTAACAAAAGAAAATTGTAATTTCTGTTCCGTCATTAAGGTAGACGTGAGGCGGCGAGCTGGCAGGATTGTTAGTGCGTCGGACAAAATGCATAAGTAGCATTGCGGTTGTCTTTACGTTCTGAGTTCAAATCCCGCCGAGGAGTCGAGGTAAAAAAAAACTAGACCTGTTCCCCCAAATTTCAGACTTTGTACCGATAGTTCAAAGGATTGTTAGGGCGGACGATACCTACATACATAGGTAAGTAATGTTATGTGCGTGCGAATGCAAGCAGGTGTGTGTGTTTATGAATGTTTGTGTGCATGCATTATGTATGTGTATACGTATGCATGTATGCAATTGCGTATATAAGTAGATAGTTATGTGTATGTAGGTGGGTGGGTAGGAATGTGTGTGTGTGTGTATGTAT
Organism: Octopus bimaculoides; assembly: GCF_046866305.1. Taxonomy (NCBI): domain Eukaryota; kingdom Metazoa; phylum Mollusca; class Cephalopoda; order Octopoda; family Octopodidae; genus Octopus; species Octopus bimaculoides. The sequence goes on from NC_142933.1 coordinate 8,010,075, forward strand.
GTACGTGAATGAATGTGTGTGTACATGTGTGTGTGTGTATACATGCACACCTGCGCACGTGTATGTGTGCGTGTTTATAATCAGTTTAACCTGCTAGAAATAACAGCCAAATCTTCCTTAAATAATCATAACCCATCTACGTGTTGGTTGTTGTCATAAATGCCCTCTAAACAAAACGCGATGGTCACAACTGGAATGTCTCCCATCTTCGGTTAACACGAGGAGATTTCATTTACGGATTAACAATAATAACAATCATTGTATGATTTTATTCAACCCTTGGTCAACCATGATCAAGCAAGTCTTATGATCGAAATCATGGCAATTGTGTCCGTCACCTAATTTTGGTGAACTTCTGTAGACAAATGTATTATCTAACGTGTCCTTATTGTTAAAGTAAGTAGATTGCGTGGTGAATGACATTTAGCTGCTATTTTTAACAAATCGAGTGATCACGTAATGGTTTCCGCTTTCACTTCACATTTACATATACAGTTGGAGGCTTTACGCAGCATTAATACATGTATGTTTGTGTGTGTGTGTGTGTGTATATATGTATATATATATATATATATGTATATATATATATATGTATATATATATATATATATATATATATATATATATATATTTGTACGTACACACACACACACACACATGAGTGTGTATTGAAATTCATGCCATCATCGTCATTTAGCGTCCACTTTTCTATGCTTGCATGGGTCAAATAGGATTCGTTGAGGCAGATTTTTTTTTTATAGCTGGATGCCTTTCCTGTCGCCAACTCTTATTTCCTAGCAAAGTAGTATTTCCCCCATGCCCGGACATGTTTTGCACTGAGGACCAGAAACGAGTGGTGCTGCTTGTATGAGGGTGATGCTCATTTACAACCATTACATGTTGCGAAGCATCCCCTCCATATACATACCTGTGTGTGTGTCTATTTATATATTGACAAGCTTCATTAAATTTCTGTCAGTGAAATCCACTCACAAGGCTTTGACTATAGAAAATGGCACATGCTTAAAGTGCTGTGCATTGGGACTGAACCCCAAACCACAGAGTAGGAAAGCAAGCTTCTTAACCTCTCAGCCCCCTCCCCCACCCGTATATATATGATGTCACAGGCATGGCTGTGTGGTAAGAGGTTTCCTTCTCAATCACATGATTCTGGGTTCAGTCTTACTGCATGACACCTTAGTCAAGTGTCTTCTACTATAACCATGGGGGCAACAAAAGCCTTGTAAGTAGATTTGGTGGACAGAAATTGGAAGAAGCCTATCATATATGTGTGTGTTCCCCGCCACAACTCGACAACCGGTGTTGATGTGTTTATGTTCCCATGACTTGGTGGTGAGGTAAAAGAGACTGATGAAATAAGTATCGGGCTTAAAAAGAAAAGAAAAAAAATTGAAGTACTGGGGTTGGTTCATTTGACCGAAGATGCTTTGAAGTGTCGCTCCAGTATGGCCACAGTCTAATGACCGAAGCTAGTAAGAGATTGGCTGTGACATTGCCTATTGCAAGAAACCCCCGAGTACTGACTATTGGTGTACTCTTCTTTGTACTCTTTGCTTGTACTCTTCTCTTGGATATACCAGCCTTTCTACATATGTGTGTGTGTGTGTCAATGAAAGCAGGCGAAGAATCAACAGGGCGTGTCTGGTTACTGGTTATGTCTGTGGTTGTTCTGGAGAAGTCACTCAGAATAAGTTGAATGTCAGGCCAGACTGGCTTGGTCATTTCAATTCACTTGGCTATTGGATTATTAAGCCAGTTAAGTGTCCTGATGAGTTGTACTACAAGAGGTCAGTGGTGTCAAACTCAAACTCATCCTGTGTAGCCTATGCCTACAGGGTGGGAGATTCTACAAGGTTGCTTCACATGTTAGAAACAGCAGCCAAATTTCCGTCAGATAAACATCCTTGTGACTTAAAATAAGTGGGGGAGAAGCTCCCAGAATGAGGCAGTCATGGTTGGGACAACTTTGATGTCAACTATGCTGCTCTGTCATGGTTGAATTGGGGTACTAAACAACAACAACAACTCGTTAGACATATTATGTGGTCACCATAGATTACTTCACTCCTGCCTGTTGTGTGTGTTTAAGTATTGGGGACATTCTACATGTCCCAGTTTTTGTGTCTAGACTGGGAACTGTGTAGACAGTGGGTTACCTGCCTGCTTGGTTGTCAATCGTAGGATTTCTCTTGTTTGAATGATTTGAGAAACAACAAAATGGTTTCATATTTTGACACAAGGCCAGCAATTTCGGGGAGGGGCTAAGTTGATTACACTGACCCGTGTGTCTGACTGGTACTTATTTTATCAACCCCAAAAGGACAAAAGGTGAAGACAACCTTAACAGAATGTTGCCATGACTGAAGGTTAGAGGCTGACCCCCCATCACCATCACCACCTTGTCTTGCTACACACTGCAGTCCTCGGCCTGCAGGTTCCTCCCTCATCAGGTCTTGATGTCTTCTTCCAGACTTAGACTTTATCTCCAGCAAACCCATTTCCTGTCCTTCCAGCCCCTGTGTTTGTGGCCACAATGGTTCTCATCCCTGATAATGTAGCCAAAATGTTGCAGTTTTATTTAATGAAAGTTGTCGTCCTCACTCTCTTATCTCAGTCACAATATTGTTTATGAGAAGCACCAGTATTGAGTGATACGCCAGAGACATTGCACCAAGAAATTGCTTTAAGAACAACAGAAGTAAGCTTCCAGGATCACCATTAAGAATCCTGTTTATTTTCTCATCTTGTCTTCTGTACTAATAAGATCTTTGGAAAATGATCATCTTGGACCATCTAGTTCATCTTTATCCAACTCTCAGCCTCCATAAACAGTTTTTTTGGTGCTTTTTATTCCCTGATTTTTTTATAAAAAAATCTTTTTCTCAATTTGTTTCTTAGTCTGACATCACACATCCAGCAGTGTTTGTCTCATTTCTTTCAAACTTCCACACAACCTCCGCATTACTTCCTATATTTCTTTTCTACTCTAGGCACAAGGCCTGAAATTTTGGGGGAGCGGGGGTGGGGGTAGTCAATTAGATCACATATCCCCCAGTACGCAACTGGTAATTAATTTATCAACCCTGAAAGGATGAAAGGCATAGTTGACCTTGGTGGAATTTGAACTCAGAATGTAAAGACAGACAAAATACCGCTAAGCATTTCACCCGGTGTGTGCTAACGTTTCTACCAGCTCACTGTCTTTAACTTCTTATATTTCACTGCCATGCAACATTGCACTTTGTACATAAATCAACTACCAACATACCTTTGTTATACATAAACATGCATAATACATAAATAATGTGTAATATATTTAATTAATCTGTATGCAAAAGTGATATATGATATATTTAATAAACATAATCCCTTTAATCCTCTTGTGAAAAGACAATCCATGGATAAGACCTAGAAACTTGAGCAGCTTCAATTGAACATGGACAACTTGTTTCGGTTCACATTAAAGGTTTTTCAGAAATCGGTTACCAACAACATTTTATGAATAATGTAGATGAATTTTTTACAGGCGTAAAGAAATTTCCATGGTTGACAACTGGGAATAAATAATTAAAGTTTACTGACACTGCATGGTTCTGAATAAATTTGTATGCAAAAGTCACATGAGATACGTTTATATGCAATATTTATATGCATGTGTATACATAAGTATGCACACATGCAGACACATACACTTCCATGGACATGTGTGTGTGCATGTATATATAGGTAGATGTGAAAATAGACATACATGTCTGTCTGTCTCTCTCTCTATGTAATGTATGCATGTATGTATTTATGTATGCATATATGCAGTATATAATATGAGCATCTGTTTTTGTTGTATTTTTCCATGCTGGCATGAGTCATTTTTCTGTTGTGTGTGTCTGCCAATAACATCAACATTTGTTGAAAGGTGTTTGCCCTCTTATTAGGGTGTTGAGGCATCCAAAACACAGCCTTCATTACGACCAGGTGATCAGTAAAGTTTATCACAACTCAAACAGCAACAGCAGATGTGAGTGGAATGTGTCGACAAATCTCCTTTTCAGTTTTATCCTTAATCTCTGAGATGTGTTGAGCCCTCATAAGCAGTCTGGTGTTGTATGTACCGTTAGTGCAATCTTGAAGTTCCTTCACAGTCCAGATTCTGACGCCATACACAAGATGTTCTCTCCATATTCCCTGAACAAGGCCAACCTCATTGACAGTAAAATAGTTGATTGTCATAAATTTGACACGAGAAATTCACAATGTCTTATTTAGTAGCATAGTGTATCTAGGTCTACCTTATCCAACGTGTCCTTCCTTTTTTAAGACAGTAAAGTGTGACATGAGAGATCTTTGACTGTTATATTCAGCAAACAAATAACATAGAGGCTTTGTTGTTGTTGTTGTTTATCATCCTATCTTTTCCCAAGGTTCAAGCCAACACTTTTTTTTTAACAGTAGTATTTGATTAGAGAGATATTAGGCTGCTATTTCCAGCAGGTTGGATTTGTCTCTCCCAGAAGGATCAAAGACGAAGTAAACCTCTGAGTGAGATTGAACTCAAGTGTAAAAGGCTAGAATCAAACACTACAACATAGCTTGTTTAATGCTCTACATATTCTGCTGTCATATTTGACCAATTTTAGGACAGTGGCATGTGTCATTTGTGAAAGATTTGGTTGCTCTTTTTAGCAGTTTAAACAAACCTGCAGAGACTTCTTCACCAGATTGGTGACAATTAAGCTTATCTCTGAATCCAAATGATGGACTCTCTACACTGCTTTGAGTACAGCGGTCAAATCTCTCTTAAATCACTCCTTACTGTCACACAAAAAGGTAGGATACATTGAATAATGTAGTCCTAGATACACTATTCCTGCCATAAAAGATGAGATAGCCACCACATGACCATCCCAATCAAGTTTGGATTGAGGCTGAATAACTACAAATACACAAAATTTTAGATCTTCGGTAAGTTCTGATTAGGTAAGAAGTTAGAAATATCAACTGGGACAGTAGCGTGGTGGCATTAAACCATTTCCTGGTCACATTCTTAAAGAAAGACATATTTTTATATTAATTTTGAAAATAATTGATGTGATAGGAAACTCGCTTGCCAATCACATGATTCCAGGTTCAGTCCCACTGTGTGGTACTTTGGGCAAGTGTCTTCTTTAGCCTTGAGTCAACCAAAGCTTTGTGAGTGGATTTGGTAGATGGAAATTGAAAGAATCCCATTGTATGTGTGTGTGTGTGTGTATATATATATATATATATATATATATATATATATATTACACTCTCAGAATGGTTGGCATTAGGAAGGGCATCCAGCTGTAGAAACTCTGTCAGATTAGATTGGAGTCTGGTGCAACCTTCTGGCTTGCCAGTCCTCAGTCAAATCGTCCAACCCATGCTAGCATGGAAAGCGGACGTTAAATGATGATGATGATGATATCTGTGTGTGATTTTGTGTCTGTGTTTATCTCCCCATCACTTGACAACCAGTGTTGGTGTGTTTATGTCCCTTTGACTTAGCAGTTCAGCAAAAGAACTGATAGAATAAGTACTCGGCTTAAAAAATAAGTCCTGAGATCAATTTGTTCAACTAAAACCCCTCAATGCAGTGCTCCAGCATGGCCACAGTCAAATGGCTGAAGCAAGTAAAAGAATGAAAGAATATATTGGTTGGTGTTGTTGTTGTTGTGTTAGTTTCCAGTTAGCTGTCATCCAACAGCTCAATGACTGTTCCAGACATGACTGTCCCATCATTCATTTTTTTACACCATTCAGTGTAACCAGAAATACATTTATCTAGTATAACCTTTTGAGGGAGATTTAGCTACTATTTATAGCATGTTGAGCGGCCATATAGAGGTTCTTCCTTCATTTGCTTGTGAAGTTGGTGTTTGAAGCATAAATTGACATTATTGTTCTGACATGAAATTACAAAGGATTGCCTGAGTTTAAACATGAGCAATTTAAAATGACTGGTTTTATATTGTAAAAGCAGTTTCAGGAGATCTGTGAATGATATTCTTTGATCAATATTGAACCAGTAGTAAAATTTTGGCTGGCAAGCTTTGACATTCTCTGAAAGGATACAACAAGCAGTGGGTGGTGTCATGTCTCCCATTCATTCTCCTCCTCTTCATACATCCAAATGTCATATCTAATGGATGTAGTCTTGTTCACTCTTCGTACCTACTGTTTCTATGTATGACTGTTGTTGGGTTTATAATTGTTTCTGCTCAGTGCTGCGTCTTCCAGGTTTAAGCAGATTTATGATCAAAGACATTGCAACAGTGACCATTCCATCATATTTTTATGTTGTATGTTGGTGTATTTAGGGTTATGTTATATGTTATCCAGTGGCACGTAAAATACACCATTTTGAGCATGGCTGTTGCCAGTACCGCGTGACTGGCCTTCATGCCGGTGGCATATAAAAGCACTCACTACACTCTCAGAGTGGTTGGCATTAGGAAGGGCATCCAGCTGTAGAAACTCTGCCAAATCAGATTGGAGCCTGGTGTAGCCATCTGGTACGCCAGTCCTCAGTCAAATCGTCCAACCCATGCTAGCATGGAAAGCGGACGTTAAACGATGATGATGTGTCTTTACTGTATTTAAAGCAGATTCATTTAAAGGAGATTTGGCCGCTGTTTCTAGCAGGTCAACCAACCGTGTAAAGTCAGTGTCCTTGACATGAGTTGTTTGTTTAATGTTGTTGTTGTTGTTGCTATTGGTTTGTCTCATGTCTACCCTGATTGAGCAGAGTTATAATATAATATATCCCAGCTGTGACCATTGAGTTTTTTTCTGTCTGCGTGCATCAGACAGTATGATCCTGTGTATTTCCTTATCTAAGATGATCGGCAGCGATTCAGGGGATGCTGTTTCTAGCAAATTTGACTTCCTTGTTGTGCCAGGGGATTTCCAAATGGGTTGTGTTGGTGTTGATTTATAAATGATGTCACCATTTTTGACATATCTGAGTGTATGTACTTGTTTAATATATAATGTATGTAACTCAGTGTGTGTGTGTGTGTGTGTGTGTGTGTGTGTGTGTGTGTGTGTGTGTGTGTGTGTGTGTATTTATATATATTTGGGTGTGTGCTTCAATTACATGTTCTTTCATTGCACCTTGTGTATGTGTGTCTATGCAAGGTTTATTGCAGTGTTGCTGTGTGTTGGTTCGTAGGTGTGTCTGTGTATGTTCTACTTTTATATGGAGCGTCACTATAGCGCGTGTGTGTTTGTGTGTTGCTCCAGGTCATCTCAGATCAAGCAGGCTTGTGTGTGTGTGTGTGTGTGTGTGTATGACAGCAGATGTGTGTTGTTATGTGTCTGCTGCATGTGTGCTTGTGCTCGCGTATGCCGGCAGCCGTTTTCCAGTAATATTTCTTAGTAATGTCACTGCTGTGTTTGTGTTTGTATTTTAGTTTGGTTGGTTGGTGGGAGGGTGGGGTGGGGAAAGAGACGGGGATAGTAATCCTGTCTGTATATCTGTGGTTTTATCATGTGATTCTATGGTGTGTGTGTATGTATGTGTATATGTGAATGTGTGTGTATATGTGTGTGTATATGTGTATGTGTGTGTATATGTGTATGTGTGTGTATATGTGTATGTGTGTGTATATGTGTATGTGTGTGTGTGTGTATATGTGAATGTGTGTGTATATGTGTATGTGTGTGTATATGTGTATGTGTGTGTATATGTGTATGTGTGTGTATATGTGTATGTGTGTGTGTGCGTGCGTCCATGGTAGAGTGTTCTGTGTGTTTAGATATATAGTTGGCACTCTACTGTTCAAAAACAGCTATACATGGTATGTATATACACATACACATATTGCGTGCAGATATAACGTTTCACCGTTGCACACATGCGCAAAAATACACACACATTCACTCACAACACTTACGCATAGATACATATACAACATGTATATACACAATTTTGCTGTACTTTATTATTCTAACACATTGCTAATGAAGTGCGCATTTGTGTATGTGCAATAATCGGGGACATTGCTTCATTCCAACATACTGACTACTGTTTGTGTGTGTGTGTGTATATATATATATATATATATATATATATATATATATATATATATATATATATATATATACACACACACAATGATGTATATCACTTAATACCAATTCAGTGACCATTATATATGTGTGTATATGCATATATATCTATACGTGTATGTGTCTATATTCATACATATATATGCATGTCTGTGTGTACTTACATACATGTGTATATATAGATATGTACACATACATATATGCACACATGTGAATATATACACTCACACATACACACACAAGCACACATGCACACACTGATACAGTTTAACAAAGACAAAGTTTCAGCTGGCAATGGGAAAGGAAACAGGCCCCTACAGCTATCCAGGCAGTGTCCTTGTTCAATATGCTGGAAACAAATTGATACCACTTCCATGCAACATTTCCAATATGAACTTTGGATTCATAATGGATGTAGTGGAATCAGAGACAGGCTGACTGAGAAGGGAGACTTCGTGTAAGATACAGAGGAGAAATTAATAGTAAGATGGCTCCCGTTAAATAATATTTCTATAAATGCTCCAAAGCCTACAGAAAAGTTAATAATTTCTGTTACTTAGCTGACCTGATGAACCCTAGAAGTGTGTGATGTGAAAGTATAGAAGCTAGATTCAGGACAGTGTGGAAAAAGTTCAGGGAACTGTTACCCCTGTTGGCAATGGAGGAATTCTCTCTCTCTTTCTCTTCATGCAAAGGGTAGGTTGTATGATGCTTGTGTATGGAGAAGAATGTGGCTTTGTAGTGAAACATTACTACTGTATATAGAGGATGTGCAAAGACTGGAAAGAAGTGAAATGAGGAAGTTTATAGACTGCTAGAAATATCAACTGCTGCAGCAATGTCATTGTGACATTGTAACATTTCCTCACCATATTTCCAGAGAAACACTATGGCTACGTTTTTGTTAATGAGTATTTCATTGACTGAGAAAATAATAAATACCAAAAGAATTCTCAAATCTTCAGTTTTATGATTGTGGATCTCATCACATATATATATGTGTCCTTTTCTACTCTAGGCACAAGACCCGAAATTTTGGGGGAGGGGTGGCTAGTCGATTAGATCGACTCCAGTATGCAACTGGTACTTAATTTATCGACCCCGAAAGGATGAAAGGCAAAATCGACCTCGATGGAATTTGATCTCAGAATGTAAAGACAGACAAAATAGCACTAAGCATTTCGCCTGGTGTTCTAGCGCTTCTGCCAGCTTGCTCCCTTTGAAGTAATAAATATTTCTTTCTTTATTGCCCACATGGGGCTAAACATAGAGGGGACAGGCAAAGACAAACAAAGGGATTAAGTCGATTAGATTGACCCCAGTACGTTACTGGTACTTAATTTATCGACCACGTAAGGATGAAAGGCAAAGTCAACCTTGGCAGAATTTGAACTCAGAACATAAAGACAGACGAAATATCGCTAAGCATTTCACCCGGCATGCTAATGATTCTGCCAGCTCACTGCCTTAATATATATATATATCATCATCATCATTGTTTAACGTCCACTTTCCATGCTGGCATGGGTTGGATAGTTTGACTCAGAGGCTGCACCAGACTCCAGTCTGATCTGGTAATGTTTCCACTCCTGGATTAATTAATGCCAACCACTCCGAGAGTGTAGTGGGTGCCTGTCAGGCTGCACTGGCATCGACCACGACAACAATTTCACTTGACTCAACGGGTCTTCTCAAGCACAGCATATTGCTCAATGATTGAACGGTACTCTTAAATGGGTTGGTTATGTGACACTGGCATTGGGCACGGCTATGATCTCACGTGGCTTATATATATTCATTTTTTAAAATTCTTTCTATTTGTTTCAGTCATTTGACTGTGGCCATGCTGGAGCACTGCCTTTAATCGAGCAAATCGACCCCAAAATTTATTCTTTGTAAGCCTGGTACTTATTCAATTGGCCTCTTTTTGTTGAACTGCTAAGTTACGGGGACATAAACACACCAGCATCAGTTGTCAAGTGATGTTGTGGGGACAAACACAGAAGCACACACGCACGCACACACACACACACACATACACACACAAGCACACACATACACACACAAGCACACACACACACACACAACAGGCTTCTTTCAGTTTCTGTCTACCAAATCCACTCACAAGGCTTTGGTTGGCCCGAGGCAATAGTAGAAGACACTTGCCCATGGTGCCACACAGTGGGACTGAAACCGGAACCATGTGATTGACAAGCAAGCTACTTACCACACAGCCACTCCAATAGATAAGAGCACAAAGTGGTGAACTTGGCAGAATCGTTAGCACACCAGGAAAAGTTCTTAGCAGCATTTCATCCATCTTTACATTCTGAGTTCAAATTCAGCTGAGGTCAGCTTTGCCTTTCATCCTTTTGGGGTTGATAAAATAAGTACCAGTTGAGCACAAGGGTTGATGTAAATGACTTAGCCCCACCCCCTGGAGTTACTGGCTTTGTGCCAAAATTTTGAACCAGTATATAAGAGCACATGCATAGGTGTGTGGTTAAGACATTTGTTTCACAACAGCATGATTTGGGGTTCAGTTTAGTTGAATGGCACCTTGGGTAGGTGTCTTCTACTACAGCCACAAGTCAACCAAAATCTTGTGAATGGATTTAGTTGATGGAAACTGAAAGAATTCTATCATCATCGTTTAATGTCTGCCTTCCATGCTACCATGGGTGGGATGGTTTGACAGGAGCTGGCCAAGCAGACTTCTGCAACTGTTTTGGTAGGATTTTTACAGTTGGATGCTCTTTCTAACACCAACCACTCTGCAGAGTGGACTTAATGCCTTTTACGTGGCACAAGCACAGGCAAGGTCAGTTTTGGCAAGGTTTTTACAGCTGGATGCCCTTCCTAACACTGACCACTCAGCAGATATGTATGTGTATATATATATATATATATATATATATATATATATATATATATATATATATATATATGCTGAGACCCCCTTTGATCATGACGGACCATGGGATTGCACCTAGAAAGTTACCCTTCCAGGCACAAGTCCGGGCAAGGTTGTTTATAGAAAACCAGAAGTCGCCCATGCATACCGGCCTCCCTCTCTCCACGCCACCAGTGTTATCCAAGGGAAAGGCAAACGCCGATAGAGGTTGGCACTAGTGATGTCACGACTAATTTCTACAGCTGAGTGAAGTGGAGCGACGTGAAATAAAGTGTCTTGCTCAAGAACACAGCATGCAGCCCAGTCCAGGATTCGAACTCACAACCTCACGATCGTAAGCTCGATACTCTAACCACTGAGCCATGCACCTTCACATGCATATATATATATATATATATATATATATATATATATATAGTAATCAAAGGGAGGAAGAGAATTTCGATTATCTCCTCATGGTGAGTTGTAATGCAATATATATATATATATATATATATATATATATATATATATATATATATATATATATATATAGTAAAAGGAAAATGCACGCAGTTTACATAGTTTTAATATATTTTAAATAAAAGAGTATTGTGGTTGTCGACCGGTTTCACTTTTGCTAATCATGACATTGAAATTATTGTGATTTTGTATTTTTTAAAGGAGTTTTTAGTTTATGTTCTTATATGAAAGTTTGTGAATGACTCAACGAATTATTATTATTATCATTATTATTATCATCATCATTATTATTATTATTATTATTATTATTATTATTATGTGAGTGATTGTGTTAATGCCTCCATGTGTTGACATCATGTGATCGTTTTAAATGAGCATCATTGTCATACAAGCATTGTTGTTTGTTCAAGTCTTCCATGAAAAAAAACCATATTTGGCCAAGGGGTATTATTATCTTACTTGGAAATAGGTGTTACTGTTGGCAGCAGGAAGGGCATCAGCTGCAGAAAATCTATCTCAGCGAATTCCATCTGACCCATGCTTGCATGGAAAAAATGAATGTTAAAATGATGATGATGATGATGATGATGTGTGTGTGTGTAATGTCATTTCATATGATACCAATATATTGCTCAATGTATTTGTGTGAGTGAAATGTTAGCATATGATTCATCATCTACCACCATCATTTTGTCTCCCGTCTCACTATGTCCATTTATTATTACTCTGTCTCTTACATCATGATGCCTGTGTAATGAAGTATGGCTTTCTTTCTGATCATATTCAATCACCACTACTATCACTCGTCTTTATTATTAACCATTTCGCAATCTCATCCGTTTTTCTCTCTATCACATTCTTGCTCTTTTCACTCTGGTTCTCCTTTCTTACTTTCTCTTTTCTCGCACCCTCAACCTGGTTTTCTCTCTGCCATCATTTTCTCTTCTCTCACCCCTGACTCCCTTATGTTCCATTGAACAGGGACAACTGATGGCTGGGAGGACCCTATAGTCAGGGACAGAGCAACCGCTCTGATGTTGGTGCCAGAATAAAATACCTCCAGTATACTTTGTAAATCGGATGGTGCGAGGAAGGATATTCAGCCATAGAATCCATGCCACAAAGAAATATGTTTGTAGGATATGGTCCCCCAATCCATGTAGAGGATGAGATCAATAATTCTGAATAAACCTAGCATACACACACACAAGGTACAATTAAAGCACATGTAATTGAAGCACACACCCAAATATATATAAATACACACACACACACACACACTGAGTTACATACCTGTCCAATTCATTCATTAGACTGTGGCCATACTGGGGCATCATCTTGAAGAACTTTTAGTTGAATGCATCAACCCCAGTACTCATTTTTTTAAAGCCTGGTGCTTATTCTATCAGTCTCTTTTGCCAAACCACTAAGTTATGGATGTATAAACACACTAACAATCGTTGTCAAGCAAAGATGGAGGACAAACACGCACACACACACACACACACACACACACACACACACACACACACACACACACACACACACGCGCACACATACTCGCACACACACACACACACACACACACACACACACACACACACACACGCACACATACTCGCACACACACATGTGTATGTTGGGCAAGGACAAGTGACTAAGACCTTTCACAATATGCTGTGTTTGAGAAGATGCGTCAAGCCAATTGAAATCATAGTCATAACTGTTGCCAATGTCATGTAAATGGCCCCTGGCGCCAGTGGTGTCCAGTCGTAGAAACCATGCCAAATCAGACTGGAACTTGGTGCAGCCATCCAGCTTAGCAGTTCCAGTCAAACCATCAAGCTGACCTGGCAAGCTGACGTTAAATGATGATGATAATGGTGATGATGTATACACATCATCGTCGTCATCATCATCAATGGGCTTCTTTCAGTTTTTGTGTCAGATGTTCTATGTTCTAGGTTGTGGTGTCATCTAATGAGACTCTCAGAAGGCTGTTATGTTATTGTGGTGGTAGGAACCTGGTAAAGAATGTATAAACACAAGGTAGTAACTTTAACATGTTTATTGTTGTCAGACGCATATACACAATGGAATGACGAATAGAATGGTTGATGGACTTTTATATATATCTACAGGCGTCTGCGTGGGTTGTATGTAAGCTGTCAACCCTGGTGAGAAGCTTGCGAACAGCGATGTTGGAACCAGTGCAGTGTGTTGGTGCTGTGTAGATTTGACGACATTGGTGAGTGACATCTGGGGTGGCGATGAAGATGGAGGTCGCTACAATGTGGTCAGTGGTTGGACCTTAGGAAGTCTGGGACCAACTGACGTCGAGCCTAGGAAGAGGTGAGCTTTTATAGCTGACTGGTAGGCTCAAATGCTTGTTTGGAACAGACTGTCTCACATGACATATTTGCAGGTTGTGATTGGTTGGGTTGTATATAGGCGTGCGATAGAGTAAGAGACAAGTTGCACCAATATGAACCAATCAGAGTGGTAGACACTACGGGGTCCAAAACAGTGCCCCAAAGCTGTTACCTGCTATGTTCGTATGTGCTTAATATAAGAGAGGAAGCTCAGTAGAGTTTGCTACACTGTCTACCAAATCCACTCACAAGGCTTTGGTCAGTCTGAGGCTATAGTAGAAGACACTTGCCCAAGGTGCCTCACGGTGGGACTGAACCCGAAACCATATGGTTGGGAAACAAGCTTCTTACCACACAGCCATGCCTGTGCCTCCCCCTGTAATGTTGACTTACAATTTAATTCCAAGATGTTACCCATTATACAACTATGTGCATGTGTGTGTCTGTTACATAATTCGGTTGAATCATAAAAGTTATACAATCCATATTAATGATTTCTTTTAAACTTTTTTTCTGTTGACAATTGTGCTTGAAGATAAATACATAAATAAATAAACAAACTATTGATTGTTTAACTAAATACAAACTGTTTTTAATTTGACAGCATTGATTTCTTCTTTCCTCCCTCCGCCTCCCACCACCCCTGTTTCAATACGAATTTATGAAGAAACATCTTTCCTTAGAAGATATGTGACATTAGAAGATCAACTGAGGAAATATTTGACTTTGTAACATCACATACTTCATAGCTTTAGGTTGTTGTTGATGTTGTTGTTATTTAGCTTTAAGTCAACCCTGATCAAGCAGACTTCCAACGAAAAGCATTCCAGCTAGGATCACCTCATCTTATATCATCATCATCATCATACCGTCCACTTTGTCATACTTGCATTTGTCAGACAGAATTTGTTGAGCCAAATTCTTCCATGGTCAGATGCCTTCCCTGTCACCAACCTTCACCTGTTTCCAAACAAGGTAATGTTTCTCCATGACCAAACATGTTTTTTCAGGCTTATGAAAGATTTTTTTTTTACTGGTATTTAACAGAAAATATGGCTTGGTTGTATAGACCTGAGCTATGGCAGTCTGGCTATGATCATCTCATCACTCCTTCCACTGACATGGAGTACTTAGGGTTATACTATCCATTGTAAAGTTACACTTTTTGATAGAAAAGAGAGGTTTGAGGAAGATTTGACAGTTATGTCTTGCAGGTCAAGTAACTTCATAAAGTCTCCTCTGTTGGTTTGATATAGGGTATGTGGGATAAT
>NC_142933.1:8027887-8042887 GCF_046866305.1 Octopus bimaculoides
GCATGCTGTTGTCAGGCCTATGACGAAAGTCATTTCAGCCATCGCTTCTCTGTTGTTTTAGAATACAATAATCCCTTGACTATTACAGGTGTTACGTTCTAAAACCCCTGCGTAGGTGAAAATCTTCAAAGTAGAAACATCATCATCATCATTGTTTAATGTCCGCTTTCCATGCTAGCATGGGCTGGATGATTTAACTGGGGACTGGTGAACCAGATGGTTACACCAGGCTCCAATCTGATTTGGCAGAGTTTCTACAGCTAGATGCCCTTCCTTACACCAACCACTCCGAGAGTGTAGTGGGTACTTTTACGTGCCAACGGCACAAAGGCTAGTCAGGCGGTACTGGCAACGGCCACGCTCAAAATGGTGTATTTTACGTGCCACCTGCACAGGAGCCAGTTCAGCGGCACTGGCAAACGACCTCGCTCGAATGTCTTTTCACGTTTCACTGGCACAAGTGCCAGGAAGGCGACGCTGGTAACGATCATGCTCAAATGGTGCTATTTACATACCACTGGCATGGAAGCCAGACAGCTGCTCTGGCAACGATCACGTTCGGACGGTGCTCTTTGCGCTCCACTGGTACAGGTGCCATCACGATTTCGCTTTCACTTGCCCCGACAGGTCTTCGCAAGCCAAGTTTAGTGTCCAATGAAAGAGAGGTTGGCATGGGTGCCAGTTGTTGAATTTGGTTCGATTTCGATTTCACTTGCCTCAACAGGTCTTATTTTATTATTATTACTTTTATAATTTGTATGTATTAATTTTATTATAAATGCAAAACAACACTATGGAGGAATTAATGTATGTTTAAATAATAATCTGTGATAGGTGAACCACGATATGGCGAGGGATTAGTGTATACCTACCACTCCATTATCCAATCTGTCTTTTACCTTAAGATATTTTGAGGTAGATTTAGCTGCTAATTCTTGTTGGTCAAGCTACCAAACAAGCTTTTCCATTGGATTATGTTGTTTATGTTTAGTGTCACATCACTTCTGATCCAGATGTTCAAGCTATGACCATCCTGTTGAGTTTCTTTCTTTTCTTCTTTTAGAACTCTTTCTTTTTTTTAAGACAATAAAGTAGAGGGAGATTTGGTTGCTATTTCCACCAAGGGACTTCATAGAGGCTTTGTCATTGTGCGTTTGAGTGTGTCTGTGAAAAACTAAATAACCAAAAACGAAAGTATTGTCTGACAAGTTTCTATATTTAACGGTGAATTTGGGGTGAAATAGCTTCCCAGTTTGTGAAGAAACTCCTGGACCTCTTCCCTCTTCATCCTATCATCATGCCATTTATAAACATAGTTACACTTTAATAGTAGGCATCATCCTTCCAACAATGACTCAAAGATATATGGCAGAAATATAGCTACAACTTGGAGCACAAACCAACAACTACAACATCAACAACAACAACAACACCACCACCACAAGTAACAATTTATATTTTTTTTAAGACCTTTTGTGGTGACATTATCAATTTTCATTCAGTTTGATTCCCAGGAAATGCTAGTTATTTGTCTGTAAAACATAGAGAAGAAAAATAAATAGAAATGTTCTAAAGGCTTTTGTATTTAACATTTTGACACTAAATATGCTGCAGAGATATATCTTCACATTACAATAGGGAGAGAGAGAGAGAGAGAGAGAGAGAGAGAGAGAGAGAGAGAGAGAGAAACAGAAACAGGTTTTGCTTTTGTGGCCTCTCTTGCAGCTTCTCTTTTTTTTTTCTATTTTATTTATTCTCTTTTACTCTTTTACTTGTTTCAGTCATTTGACTGCGGCCATGCTGGAGCACCACCTTTAGTCGAGCAAATCGACCCCCAGGACTTATTCTTTGGAAGCCTAGTACTTATTCTAGCGGTTCTCTTTTGCCGAACCGCTAAGTTACGGGGACGTAAACACACCAGCATCGGTTGCCAAGCAATTTTGGGGGGACAAACACAGGCACACAAACATACACACACACACACACACACACACACACACACACACACACACACACACGTACATATATATATATATATATATATATATATATATATATATACGACGGGCTTCTTTCAGTTTTTGTCTACCAAATCCACTCACAAAGCTTTGGTCGGCCCGAGGCTATAGTAGAAGACACTTGCCCAAGGTGCCACACAGTGGGACTGAACCCGGAACCATGTGGTTGGTAATCAAGCTACTTACCACACAGCAGCAGTATTAGTTTAAAATAGCAACCTGTATATCTTACTTAAAACAGAAAAATCATTGAAATCCTGAATGCCACCACCACCACCACCAGTCCTGCTGGACAATTTTCACCTGCTACTGATAGATTTCTGTGTTTTTTAACTGTACACATGCATAACAGATGTTTTCTTGAGATATATACTGCAGTTTAGCCACTGGTCAATGGCCGGTTGACAGCTTCAATGATATATTGTGAAGCTTGACCTTCCCTTACTTCTGCTAGAATTATATGGATTTTACCAAAACTGCATTGTTTTATTTTCTTTTTTAGCATGTAAATGTTGTTTAGCCCCTGGTTAGTTCTGATCAAGTAAACCTATGATCAAAGACATTCCATTGATGACCATCACACCTTTTATTCAAACATAATGTATCCATGATTACATTATCCAATAGGTGGTCTTCTTTTGTTAAGATGGTTGGATGTGATCTGATGGAGATTTAGCTTCTGTTTCTAGCAGTAACTAGTCTTCCATCATTGACTTGTGAGAATATTTGTGTTGTTGTTGTTCATCAACCTTGTCACCTTTGATCAAATAAATCTATAATCTAGACTCAATACAACTATGACCATCTTGTCTGTATGTATATCAAGTCCTATAATGTTTTTAAGGCAGTAAGGACATTTGGCTGCTATTTTTAACAGGTTGAGTGACAACAAAGAAGCCCCCACCGTCATTGGTTTGTGAACCACCAGTTCATTCTGATCCAACAGACCTATGACCAAAGATATTCCAACCATGGCCATCCCATCTTTTTCCCCTCTATGTGTAAGGAATCTAGGAACATATTATCCAATGATTTTTCTTAATTTTTCCCTGAAACTTGAGGGAGAGTTGGCTCTTGTTTCTAGCATGTAGAGGCTTTTTCATTGGCTTGTGTATGTGTTACATTGGTGTGTGTGCGTGTGCCACCATATCTTACAGATTAGGTGACTGTATGGAAGCTCCCTCATTAGTATGACTAGTTAGCGTGCAGGAATGCATGTAGTCAAATGTGGTCAACCATTTGTTGGTCTAGTAGACTGTTGCATTGTGTCTTTGACCCAAACAACTCAGAATCTGAGGTAATGTGGATCACCATCAGCAGCGATTAATCGAAAGGAGAGTCTGTAGAATGCCTTTAAGTTTGGTCATTTTGAGCAGTGGGAAGTGTGAGGTTTCAGGCTTATACTCTTCAACTAAAACAGGACTCACATGGATGGCATGTATGGGTTAAAAATGTTCAAGCAGGTTTGACCAGAAGATGACTCTAAATAGAGAAGTATTTCATTAGTGTACATACTGGCACAAAGAAGTTACCAAAGTTAAGATCTGTGTCCTATCCAAACTTTGTTTCATTTCGTAAGTGAAGCAGAAATGAAAAGTAAATATTTCTGAAGAATCGTCATGGTTTAGAAAAACATTAGCTTACTTAAGGTGAAAGTAAACATGTAAACATGTAAGCATCCATGTTAGTGGTTTATGTTGTGTGACTTAGCATACTTGAATGTCACAAGATGATGAACCAAATTTGATGATTGGCACATGTGCCAGTGGGGCGCTAACAGCACCATCCAAGCGGGATCACTGCCAGAGCAGCGGTCTCACTCCCGTGCCGGTGGCATTTAAAAAGCACCATTTGAATGTGATCGTTTCCAGCTTTGCCTTACTGGCACTTGTGCCGGTGGCATGTGAACAAAACATTGGCTGACTCCTGTGCAGGTGGCATGTAAAAAACACCATTTGAGCATGGCCGTTGCCAGTACCGCCGGACTGGCCCTTGTGCCGGTGGCACGTAAAAAGCACCGACTACACTCTTGGAGTGGTTGGCATTAGGAAGGGCATCCAGCTATAGAAACATTGTCAGATCAGATTGGAGTCTGGTGTAGCCATCTGGTTTGCCAGTCCTCAGTCAAATTGTCCAACCCATGCTAGCATGGAAAGTTCAGTCCTACTGTGTGGCACCTTGGGCTTAGGGTAGACCTTGGTGTCTTCTACCAGAGCCTTGGGTAGACCTTGTGAGTGGATTTGGTAGATGGAAACTGAAAGAAACCCACCGTGTGTGTGTGTGTCTTTGTTTCTGTGTTTGCCCCCCCCCCACCACCACTTGACAACTGGTATTGATGTGTTTAGATTCCTGTGACTTAGCAGTTCGTCAAAGGAGACCAATGGAATAAGTACAAAGTTTAAACTGGAGTTGATTCATTTGACTAGAAATTCTTCAAGGTGGTGCCCCAGTATGGCCACAATCTAATTAATGAATGAAACAATTAAAAGATAAACGATGTAGTGAAGAAGTAAGTCAATTACTAATGCCATTAGCATGCAAGGCAAATTTGGACATGTTTTGATTTATTAAACCTCTTCAGTGAAGCATACACTTCTCCATAGCTACCAAAGTAGTAATGAAAGAATCGTTACATCGGTGGACCATATCGTACATGAGTCCTCATGAATAATTAACATACAAGCAAGTTGTCCAAAGTTGTCTGTCTTATTTATCAAAGTACTTAAAATAACATTAATCATTAACTTAATATTGACTTTTCCTCTCTACACAAGTATTTCTAATTAGATTTCTATTGCTCACCATATTAAATATGTTAACACTAACTTAACTATTGTTTTCTATGCAGATGGCATTTCTAAGCAATTAACATATGTGATTTGCTTTTATTTATTTATTTTTTTCAGTGTATATTATGGTACTTCTGCTCTGACATTTCCACTTCATAATTTGATGTCTGTGATTGACTGACGAGGTCTGCTAAGATTGAAATATGTCTAATGTTATCTCCCTTACTTGCTGAAATTATTATAGTATTTTTAGTTATTTAGCTAATTGGTGTCTAATCTTTTTCTAAAACATATTTTGATCTTCATTATTTTAAATATTAATACTAACTTAACAATTATCTTTCTTGTAAATGACATCCCTGAGTAAATAACTTCAGTAAGAGAGAGAGAGAGAGAGAAAGAGAGAGTTATAGTAGTCAGTTTGGTGAACTAATTTCCTCATGTGCCATTAATGACATATATAACGTATAATATAATGGCTATTGTTGTTTAGCCCCGGGTTATCCATCTTTGAGTAGATCTATAATTAGAAACTTCCCAGCTGTGACCATCACAATCCATTTTTTCTCTATTTTATTGAGATATAACGTATCTAGTTTAAGTTTTATAAGTTATATTCTGCTACTTATGCCCAGCACATTAGGAAGGAGATATAAGCAGATAGGAATGAGTTGTTAGGCTATAATGAAATGAGTTGATCCTTATCCCAAGCTGCAAAGAAGCCCTCATGGGGCCTAATATCAGAACAAGACTAAATATATGGATATGATCCACATTTATTTTTCATAATTCCCATTTTATTGTAAATAGTGTTCTTACCTCTTTGTTATGGAGTCACTTGATCTGCTAGAGATTGCAAATGGCTTTAATTTCTTCATATCACAACCTACCATCTTAAAGAAAAATCCCATTGGTTAATAATGTGTTTTTAGTTTAAGATGGTAAACCGTGATACGAGGGAGTTAGGATTGGCTGCTATCTCTAGCAGATTGAGTGACTCCATAAAGAAGGGGTAAGGAACCCCTCACCTATATTCAAGTTTCAAGTCACCAGTTTATGAAGGGTCTAAAAATCCACTGAGAAAGAACAGTTTAAGCCTTGAGATCAAACAGCAATTTAATACATGCTAGTATCGTCCAACTGGCCTTCGTGCCGGTGGCATGTAAAAGCACCCACTACACTCTCGGAGTGGTTGGCGTTAGGAAGGGCATCCAGCTGTAGAAACTCTGCCAAATCAGATTGGAGCCTGGTGTGTTTGTTTGTGTTTGTACTCCACCACCACTTGACAACCAGTGTTGGTGTGTTTACATCCCTGTAACTTTGTGGTTCAGTAAAAGAGACCAATAGAATAAATACCAGGCTTTAGAAAAGAAAAATACTACAGTCTATACATTTGATTAAAATTTCTTCAAAGTGCTGCCCCAGCATGACTGCAGCCTAATGACTGAGACAAGTAAAAGATGAAAGATAAAACATAACTCCACCTCTTTGATATTTGTTTTTACTTTTACTCTTTTATTTGTTTCAGTTATTTGACTGCAGCCATGCTGGAGCACTGCCTTTAGTCAAACAGATTGAGCCCAGGACTTATTCTTTGTAAGCCTAGTACTTAAATATATTGGTTGTCTTTTGCCGAACTACTAAGTTACGGGGACGTAAACACACCAACATCGGTTGTCAAGCGATGGTGGGGGGGGGGACAAACACACACACAAAACATATACACACATATACATACACATACACATATACATATACATACACACACACACACATACACACACACACACACACACACACACACACATATATATATATATATATATGTATGACAGTCTGTTAAAGTCTGTCATACCGGCCATGACGAAGGGAAATAGCCCTGAAACTCGAGTCGCCTTTATATATATATATTTATATTTATATATTTATATATTTGATCCTTTATGTTGAACACTCAATATTTCATCTACATTCAATACTTTCTTTCATGGTGCCATCCATTTTTATTTTATTTTATTTTATATTGTATATTGTATATTATATTATATATTGTATATTCCATATTCTATACCCCACATTAGTTCTGCAGGAATATAAATAAAACATAAAAAGCAGACAGTGTTGGAACTCTTTTAAACAAAATAATATATATATATATATATATGCAACGGGCTTCTTTCAGTTTCCATCTACCAAATCCACTCACAAGGCTTTGGTCGGCCTGAGGCTATAGTAGAAGACACTTGCCCAAGGTGCCATGCAGTGGGACTGAACCCGGAACCATGTGGTTGGTAAGCGAGCTACTTACCACACAGCCACTCCTGTGCCTATTTTTTGTCAACTGTTTTTTTTTGTAAGATCTTTTTTTTACCTTTTTGTTTTAAATCCATGCTTGTCAGATGGCTGTTAACTTCAACGTAGCCTTCCAACATAAAAATGTTCCCCTTGTCTGCCTTGAAGCATTTAACTCCACACTAGATAATTTACTGTAACAATCAATAGGATATTTCCGTCTTCATCACATCGCTCAGTTCATGTTGTTTAGTTCCAGGTCAGACCTGATCGAGAAGACCGATGGATGACTAAAAGCATTCAATTCAGTCGAATCCATCATCATCATCATCATCATTATCATCATCATCACCATCATCTTTTGTACTAACTGTTCTCTTTTTCCTTTCTCTCTCTCTCTCTCTCTCTTTCCTAAACAATATTGTTTTTCTTTGTGCATCTCCCCTACCACTATTTACCACCCGCACCTCTCTCGTCTTCCATTAAACCACCATAACACCACCCACCTACCACCACCACTATCACCACCACCACCACCACCACAACCACAACCACCACCACCTCCTCGTCCACCCCACCACCCCACCCCTCCTCCTCCACCACCACCCCACCCCTCCTCCTCCACCACCACCACCACAACCACCACTATCACCACCACCACCACAGCCGCAACCACCCCACCTCCTCCTCCACCCCACCACCCACCCTCCCCACCCACCTCCTCCTCCTCCTCCACCCCACCCCACCACCACCTCCTCCTCCTCCTCCTCCTCCTCAACCTGCATAACCTTCTTTTCTTATCCATCTCTCATTTCTCTTGAGATCAATAAACACACAGACTTCCATCCAAAGTCCTAAAAGACCAATTTATCCAAGCTTTACAAAGCCCCTCCCCTCTTTGTTTCATTTACTTAACAAGTATTTCATTCATGACAAACAGACAGACCCCCCCCCACTCCCAAACCACCAGTCACTTAGCACAAAACCCCTTATTTTCATCTGCGCAGATGCTTTCCATTTCCTGGGTTCTGCTTTGCCGTTGGCAGCTTTCAACCGTTTACACATCATCATCATCATCATCATCATCATCACCACCATCATCATCATCAGCAACAGCAATGTTTAAATGATTGCCATCGTGATTGTTGTCATCATCTACACCATTACCACTGCCACTCCTTGAATGACCACCACTATTGTCATTGTTGTTATCATCGTCATCACCAATGGAATTACCTAACATAAGTCCCACAGCTACCCACCGCCGCCACCACCACCACCGCCACTACTACTACTACTACTACAAGAATTTCCATCATCATCATCATCATAACCAATACCACTATCAACAGCAAAATTATCAGTTTGTAAAAATGAATGTCTGAATGCATATGTTGATAATTTACTATATGCACGTCTGCACTAATATGTGCAGAAATATGCATTCGTATATCTGTATGTTTCTCTTTGAAGTGTCTATGTAATTTTAATCATATTTTATCATATAACACACACACACACACATGCGTGCACCAGGGCTGTGGAGTCGGAGTCAGAAACAATTAAGGGGTAAGTTACAGTCGGTAAAACTATACTGATTCCGACTCCGACTCACATCTTTATTCTTTAATATAAACGAGTTATAACATATATGAGATATGTAGACTACAATCACTTGGTTTCCATAAAGAGGAGTCAGAGTTGGAGTCAGAAGTGCCAATAATATAGGAGTCGGAGTCGGAGTTTTTTGTTTTGACTCGACAGCTCTCTCTCTCTCTCTCTCTCTCTCTCTCTCTCACACACACACACAATATCACCATCACTGTCATTTTATGCCTGCTTTCCTGGCTGGCATGGGTTGGACAGGCTGTCAGTTCTTATTTGAAGTTACTACTCTCCTACATGGTTTAGGGTCCACATCTTATGTATGTATGTCATTTATGGCTTAGTGTTGCTGCCTGATTGCCCTTCCTAATGTTAACCATTTCACAGACTGTACTAGGTACATGTTATTGTGGTACCAGTCCTAGTTAGGTTGGCTTATCTCTGGCAAGACTACAGTGGCTCTCTTACACACACTCTCTCTCACTCTCTTTCTCACTCTCTCTCTCTCTCTCTCTCACTCTCTCTCACTCTCTCTCACTCTCTCTCTCTCACTCTCTCTCACTCACTCTCTCTCTCTCTCTCTCTCTCACTCTCTCTCTCTCATATTTGTTCATTCATTCAGTAGCACTAGAGAGATTGTCTTGTCTCCAGTAATTGTAAAAAGAGCTCCTTCCACCAAGCAGTATCTGTGTTCATTTCTTCCTTTCTTTCCCATGCAACTGCATGGGGATAAAAAAAAAGGGTCCAGAGTAAATGGGTAATGGAAGAAAGAAGAACCAGAGTGAGAAGAGGATAGTCAGCTACATCAGAGTTGTTGGTAAGGAGATTGAGTAGAAACTACAGGATTGGGAGAGTGGTGTGAGATGATGAGAGCAAGAAGTATCAGAGCAGAGGGAATGGTGATACGATCAGTAGAGAGATTGACAGGAAAGCATAATGTGTATGTGTGTGTGTGAGAGAGAGAGAGAGTAAACAAAGAAAGCGGTTGAAAGAGAGGACTTCACTCATCAATTTATGTCTGCTTTTCTGTGGTTTCCTGAGTTGTGTAGCCCTTCTCCTACACTGTGTTTTGCCACTTGTTGTGGTCCTTTGTAAGGTTCAACCTCTTGCGATCAATCTTCTCTCCTTCATCTGATATCTTCCTTGGTTTTCTTCTTCCACCTTTCATCAATACACCATACCCTTGCACCCCTGCAGCCCCCTCTCTTCTAAACTACTTCCAATTCCTCTTTTATCGAGTTTTCCTCTCAGCATATTCCTGCTCTCTCATTCATGCATTCCACCGTCACACATTCTGCAGAACTTGATCATCTCATTTCTTTCCTACCATTTACAAAGCCCCTTCATCCAAGCCCCACATTTTACTGCCATGCAACATTACATTTTGTTCACAAGCACCCATTAATCTACCTTCCACTTTGATAGAGAGCCCCTTCAACATCTTCCTCATCTCCTTCTTATGCTAATTGTTCAGAGTATCCCTCTCTATTCAACCAGTGAAGGGGAGCTTTCAAGCACATGCAGGTTCATTTGAGGCTGTCATGATATTTTAGGTTACATTTCAAAACTAATATCTGACATTTGTAGCACAAGCCTACACGTTTGTACAGAACTGTACAGTTGAGGGAATCAATCGTGATATATGTGTCATGTATATATCTTATTGATCTCAAAGACAGGAATTGCAAAGTTTCAATGTTTAGAATGATTGCTGGTATTGTCATGTAATAATAAGTTCACTTTACAATCAAATGGTTCCAGGTTCAGTTCCACTACACAGTACCTTGGGCAACTGATTCAATGATAGCCTTAGCTGGATCTAAACCTGGTGAGTTAGAAATAGCATAGAACTCCACAAGAAACAGCACAAGAACTCCATCAAATGGATTTATTTTTTTCTTTTTGAGTGGTATCCCTAAATTATGAATGTGCAGAGACTGCTCTTCTCTTTCTCATTAAGCCATGAGAATAGAATAAAAAGTGAGATTCAAACTGCGAGGGTGGGGTGGGGTGGGGCAGACGGAAAGGGAAGAAGAGTTGGGGAGTGGATACCATATCTTCCTTGCCATCATATTTTCTATTTAAACCTGAACAATATCCCACTTTCTGTGTCCATCTGCACAATTAAGACCTGCTCTGATAACAACCAGGGGAATAGAACAACATATGGTAGATCGAGACAAACTCCATTGTCCATTTTTGGTACACTTGAACACTGTGAATACTTGGAGAATTCTTAATGTGCCTTGATGGGACAAGTAATTCATAGCACATGTTTTTGTGTTTTTTTGAAAACTGTGGCTATATGTGTATGTATGTATGTATGTGTGTGTGTGCATGTACAGGGATCTATATCTTGTTCTTATGTGAACTTGTTTGTGTGTGTATTTTAGATGTATGTGTGTGTGTATATATATATATATATATATATGTATGTATGTATAAAATATAGATATTATTATTATTATTATTATTATTATTATTATTATTTTTAATAATAATAAATAATAATAATATAAGTGGCCAGCAAGCATTAAAGCCAATAAAAGGGCAAATCCATAAATTTTATAATTAATTAATAATTATAATTGAGGCTACACAGTTTATTAGAGTATTTTTTTACTCTTATTTACAGCAACGCTTGTATCTTGTACCCTCAATTATAATTATTAATTAATTATAAAATTTATGGATTTGCCCTTTTATTATATATGTATGTATGTCTGTATGCATGTATGTCATTGTTCAGTTTTATTTCAAGATTTCTTGCCAACAGAGAAAGAACCAGTTTCTAACCTAGATCCAAGGTTCTTTCATTGGAATTTCAATGTCAACAACAGGGAATTTTTGTTTGTTTGTATGTCTGTATATGTGCAGATTTGTATGTTTTGCTTTATGTATGTATTCTCATGCATATAGTTGCATATCTAGACATGCTCATATATATTTAAAAGATAAACTTCCGGAAAGTTTTACAGACTTTTACAGTTCCAGTGATAAATTGCATCTGTAGTCTTTGAATCAGCTTTCTCCTTTCTGATTCTGAGAAACCCAGATTTAAAACACTGGATTATGATGATAATGATGAATCCTTATGATCATCATCGTTTAACACCCATCTTCCATGCATCCATGGGTAGGACGGTTAACAGGAGCTGGCCAGGTAGAAAATCTACCCAAGGCTCCCGTGTCTGTTTTGGCAGGGATTTTGTGGCTGGATGCCCTTCATAACACCAACCACTCCGCAGAGTGCTTTCTATGTGTCACTGGCACAGGTGAAGTTAGTTTTGGCAAGATTAATTATGATGATGATGATGATAGTAATAATAATAATAATAATTAAAGGGAGAAAGTCAGATCTAAAGGCTTTCTTCCAGGTTGTGTGGTTAAGAAATTGGCTTCCCAACCACATAGCTTCAGGTTCAATCATACTGCATGGCACCTTGAGCAAGTGTCTTCTTCTCCTGTAGCCCCTGGTTGATCAAAGCCTTGTGAATGGATTTGGTAGACAAAGTCTGAAAACAGCCCTTTGTGTGTATATCATCATCATCATCATCATCATGTAATGTCCTCCATCCATGCTGGCATGGGACGGTTTGACAGAAGCTGGTAATCCAGAAAATTGTATTAAGCTCTACTCTCTGCTTTGTCATAGTTTCTATGGTTGGATGCCCTTCCTAACACGGACCACTTTACTGAGTGTACTGGGTGCTTTTTATGTGGTACCAGCACCAACAAGGTCACCAAAACAAGACCCCTCGGTTATATATATGTGTGTGTGCATGTGTTTGTGTCTCTTGACATCACATGGCTGTTGTAAATGAGTGTCACTGTCATACAGGCGGTGTCAATCATTTCCACTATTCTGTGTGAATATGTCTGGCCATAGAAAACCTGTCTCAAAAAATCCCGTCTGACCCATGCAAAGATGGAAAAGTGGGCATCAAAACAATGTCGATGGCAGATAACAATGATGATATACATAACCACACACACACACACACACACACACACATTGTCTTTCCGTTAAAGGTTTAAGCTAAGACTGTATTTATTAAAGCTGGTCCTCCTAAGTTGTTCTTGTTATTGTTCATTGTATTTTCAGTGTGTGAGTGACATGCAGACAAATTGGCAATAGGCACAAGAGTGGCTGTGTGGTACGTAGCTTGCTTACCAACCACATGGTTCTGGATTCAGTCCCACTGCATGGCACATCGGGCAAATGTCTTCTGTTATAGCCTTGGGCCAACCAAAGCCTTGTGAGTGGATTTGGTAGACAGAAACTGAAAGAAGCCCGTCGTATATATGTATATATATATATATATATATATATATATATGTGGGTGTGTGTTTGTGTTCTGTGTTTGTCCCCCCCCCCCCAAACGTCACTTGACAACTGCTGCTGGTGTGTTTACGTCCCTGTAACTTAGCGGTTCGGCAAAA
Organism: Octopus bimaculoides; assembly: GCF_046866305.1. NCBI lineage: Eukaryota > Metazoa > Mollusca > Cephalopoda > Octopoda > Octopodidae > Octopus > Octopus bimaculoides. The sequence goes on from NC_142933.1 coordinate 8,041,035, forward strand.
GAGACCAATAGAATAAGTACTAGGCTTCCAAAGAATAAGTTCTGGGGTTGATTTGCTCGACTAAAGGCGGTGCTCCAGCATGGCCGCAGTCAAATGACTGAAACAAGTAAAAGAGTAACAGAGAATGCCTCACACCATTTGTCCTTGGAGCTCAAATTCTGCTGAGGTCAACTTGACTTTCATCCTTTCAGCTTTGGTAAAGTAAAGCACCGAACCAGGTTGAAGGATTGACAGAAGTGGGAAAGTGTTGGGTGAGAACCTTACAGTGTCTCTTCACACTGTTTGTGTTCTGGAAGCAATGCCTGCAATGACACAGGGGCTAAGTTGTGTCAGCCTTAAACACAAACCATGCAGAACCTATCGTGTGTGTGTGTGTGTGTGTGTGTGTTCTCTCTGTAAGGCAATGGTTCTCAACTGAGGTCCATATGACCCTCGGGGGACCACATAAGGTTTTTCTGTTTAAACTTTTGTGCAGTAAAGCTGGTTATACTTCTGCAATCCACAAAATAATTTAATTTTCTTTTTATACAATTCCTAAGAATATTTAACCCTTTCATTTCCAACCTGGCTGAAATCGGCTCTGGGGTCTGTAGTACAAATGTCTTGTTTTCAAAAGTTCTCTATTAAAATCTTCCACCAAACCTTAGTCACAATTTATGTTCCTATCACTAGCTGAATGATAACTAAGTTATTTTACTAAACTCTTTGTTATATCTAAAATTAATTGAAAGAAACACAGAGCATCTCAACAGAAATATGGTAATGAAAGGGTTAATTATAAAAATATAACAGGTCTCTTCAAAACACCGAATGTTTATTAAGGTCCAGTAGAATAAGACAGGAATCAAAGGGGTCGATGGGTAAAAACTATAATACATAAAATATTGCTAAATCATTAATAATAATAGCATTGAATATTGAAGACTGTTGTGTCATTAGTGTGTGTGTTAGGACATCTCACTTATACACACTTGTAGACAACTACGCACACACATGAACACATACATAGTGAGTGTTGAATTGGCAAAGTCTTTGGAGCATCAGATTTGATGCTGCTGTGAAGGTAATTCCAGTTCTCTATTATCTGAGTTCAAATCCTACCCAGGTCACCTTGGCCTATCAACCTCTCAGGATAGGTAGATAAATAAAGTACCGGTTTATGTGTGTGTGTGTGTGTTCTTGTGTCTGTGTTTGTCCCCACACCATCACTTGACAACCGATGTTGGTGTGTTTACGTCCCTGTAACTTAGTGGTTCAGCAAAAGAGACCGATAGAATAAGTACTAGGCTTACAAAAAATGAGTCCTGGGGTCAATTTCTTTGACTAAGATGGTGCTCCAGCATGGCCACAATCAAATACCTGAAACAAGTAGAAGAATAAAAGAATATATATACACACCCACACACACACACACACACACACGCATATGCAGATATATATGTTTATATATATGTATGTATATATATATATATATATATATATATATATATATATGTGGCCGTTGCCAGTACCGCCTGACTGGCCTTCGTGCAGGTGACACGTAAAAGCAGCCACTATACTCTCAGAGTGGTTGGCGTTAGGAAGGGCATCCAGCTGAAGAAACTCTGCCAAATCAGATTGGAGCCTGGTGCAGCCTCCTGGCTTGCCAGTCCTCAGTCAAATTGTCCAACCCATGCTAGCATGGAAAGTGGACGTTAAACGATGATGATGATGATGATATATATATATGCACGCACACACACACACACAAACACACACAAACATATGTATTCACGTAACCAGCTTCCACCAACTTTCCATTTACCAAATTCATTCACAAGACATTGGTTGGCTGCGGCCTGTAATGAGGGACA
>NC_142933.1:8050387-8067887 GCF_046866305.1 Octopus bimaculoides
ATGTGGATAGCTACATTAATACATGGAGCCATATTTACAGCCCTACATCAACATACGACAGCAACACGTGGTTGTGCGGAAGTGGAAGTTATTCTTTGACATGCTGGATATAACAACCTGCTACACCTCAACAGATTATTTAGTGCTTTTGAATCGCAGAAAAGACACCCCGTATTTCACACCCTGAATTTTAGGACTATATGCTCACGACACAAAATACGAACGAATATCTCTCGGGTCCTTGATGGGTTTTGAAGGGCCTCTGCTCAGTTAGTTTCATGGTGTAACCGAGAGATGAATCTTCATCTGGGTAGTAAGGTGTGAGTTTATCTCTGGTCACATTTTCCATATCTCTCAGAAATAGGGCAAATAGAATTGTGTGTACAACCCAAATACACAAGAGAGGAGGTGTAGAGAAGCTGAACCTAGGACCTCTAAATTAGTAAGTCCAGTACTTCATTCTTCGGCTTCTTCTCGTCGACTTGTGTTTGGGACGATGACAGATGTGCCACGCATTTTGTTAATTATAGGATTTGTGTAATGTTGTTCCATCGTTATATCTTCGAGGGATTTTAATAAATATTTGAGAATCACAAGTCGTCCAAGATGCAGCAAAAATACCTCTCAGATTAACCATCTTGATAGCCATTTCAAGAAACATATATTGTGCAATGGCCCAAACCACAATAGCAACTGAAACAAAACGATTAAACATTAGCTTCGAGAAGACATCTCTACCACATGTCTAACTTCACTAGTGACACACTAAAGCTATAAAAATATCGGAGATTTTCTGCAACACTCTGTCTGTGATTTATCCACGTTTATCAGTCATAGTCTTTTGCTTGGAGAAACCTGGGAGAGACACAAATATTAAACAGTGAAATCTACCCCAGTACTTGAGAAAGTTTACCTCATCAGGATTTGGATTCTGGTGGTTCTGTTTGGTTCTGGATTTGAATCCACAACCAAGCTGTGTGTCCGATGCTGTAATAATTCTGCCAATGCAACGCCGCTCACTCGGCCATTTTCTATTCTTAATTTAAAGAGAAAGCAGTTAGCAACAGAAAGAGAGAGTTACTACAAAAACCAATTCCTCTGACAAAGTTTTAATTAATCTTGGTAACTGTCTTTGCATCCAAGCTGCTGGACCAACCCATCGCTCAGACTAACAGTTCTAGTCTAACTTTCGTTAGGAGAGGGCTGTTAATTGTATTGGTTTCAAATTTTGGCATAAGGCCAGTAAGTTCAAGGGAGGTGGGTAAGTTGATTAGATAGATCCCAGTTTACAACTGGTACTTGTTTTATCGACCCCGAAACGATGAGAAGCAAAGTTGACTTTGACGAAGTTTGAATTCAGAACGTAAAGAGGTGTACCTATTTTGTATGACCCTGCACCGATTCTGCTATTTATCAAATATATTGATAACAGATTATTTCTAATATTGGTCCCCAATCTATTTTGGCCCCCAACACATTTAAGAAGCAGCAACAGGTGATAAATTCGACTGCCAAATTTTTTATAACTTGTAATAATGGAAAGCAAAGCCGCCATCGGTGGACTGGGAACAGAGTTTTCTAACATTGTCCCACGGTTAGATATGGAGGATAGGCTACAGTAGATAAAAATGAACTCAGAACCTATTTTATGGAATCCAAGATTTAATGGAGGTGGTGAAGGCAGGGGTGGAGAAACGTTTTAGTGCCGCGAGCAAAAACTTCCAAAGAAAATGTTCCGCGGGTGGGCCACAAGTTCTAACTCTTATATCTGTGTAAATCTTGTGTATAGCTATGTATAATTCGATATACATTAATAAAGATAAGTTTAACACATTAAATTAACGCGTAACATCTTCATTAACTCCGCCACTGAATTTAGGACATTTATATTACTTATGAGGTTACTATATTTTTCAGATAGAGTATAGTTGGGTCTCAAGGGGGTGGTATACACCTAGCAATATATGTTTCATAGTGAAAACAAAATTTCCATTCAAATGGCCATTACCAGACGATTTTCTGTTCAAGTTGAACCATTTTAAGTTGTAGTGGAAACATGACCTATGTCGCAAATAGGCATACGAATATTGTATAATTTCTATGATTGAAAAATTAACTATATTTTGTATATATGAGTATATCAGCCTGCAGGCATAATAAAATGGGCTCGCGGGGGTTTCCCTATCCCTAATTTAAGGTATTAAATAAAAAAATGTTCTTATCGTTTTTTTGTATCTGACTTTCCTTAGACCCACCAAATTGTTTTTCTTCACTTATGTGGAATACCGTTCTATAAACTGTATTGTCAATGTATACAACTAATTTTTTTGTTACTGTATTTATTTAATTTAATTATCCGTGGAAAGCTGGTAGACCATGACAGACTGAAGAAAATCCTTTATATAAAAAGAACAAAAACAAAAGTAAGGACAGATAACTATTTCTAATTTAGGGTCCTTTGTGTCGTCCCCATGTATTGGCAGGCCTTTGAACTATGACCCATCACTACAGAATTCAGTAACATCCCTTGGTTGTTGAACTATTATGAATCGGTCTTGCTTTGAGGCCCTCTTCCGGTTCATAACAAGCACAATATGTTTTGTTCAATGGTGAATAAATCCCGAGAAAGTAAACTAGTTCTAATTTATGTCAATTAATTCACAATTGAATTAGTGTGTGTAGTGTTAAATGGATTTTCTCTAAAAAGAATCGGCTTATATATTACAACCGAATTCATATTAACTACGCCACCATTTTCCCCATTAATTTTTTTTTAGTACAACTCATTTGTCAAGCAGGATTGTTGCCTGCATCACATACAACGGTGTTGGCTATCGTGTGTCGAGATGAAAGCTTCACAATTGCCTTTCCAATGGTGTTAGTTGTTGCGTATACTATGTTGTAGCGGTGGACACTTCGGCTGTTATTTCAGAGAAGCTCCTATAACTAGGTTAATGTCTTTATGAAATTAGGTGACATCACTTCCGGCACTATTTACTTTCACTTTTTACGACACTAAACTGCATGTTAACTCCATAATGCGTATGATTTCTGAAACTCAGTCTTTTTAAAAACAGTTTTTTTTTCTAATTTTTTTTCCCTTCTTACTTTTGATATTTTAACAAAGCGATTAAGCACCCAAAATGGCCGGCTACAAATGACATGAAAGCAGTAATCTTTTATAATCGGTAATGAAATAAAAGTGAAAGGTGTTGATTTATCAGGAAAATTCAAATATTTTATACTGAATGGTTGTTGTTGTTATCCAGAAGATAAAATAAAATGATTAAATAGAAATAGTAAGTTATGAATAATGCTTATTTGTAATTTTTAGTTTTTAATCCTTGAACTGAAATAAAAGGATTATAGCGGATTACCAATTGTTCCATAATCTCTAAATTACTTGATGAATGAAAATGTGTTTGAGAAAATAATACCAAGCAAACCTTTGTAAGATTAGAAGAGACTGTCTCACGTTCCATACCTTTCACTTCCATTTTATACCCGAGTATCTGTTTCTTTTGTTGTACGGTCGGCTATTTTGTGTGTCTACTTCGAAAGATCGCCCTTTTTCACCTATGCTTTTTTTAATAGTTATTTGACTCCAGTGAGTCATCATTGAGCAAATCTGTGAGTACCCGTCTTCTATCTGTGACAACTCTGTCTTTACGTGTATATGTATGTATGTATGTATGTATATCTATATATATTTATATATAATAATACAAATAATATGTGAGTATATGCATATATACGTACATGTATGTACATACCTACATCTACATGTATATATAGATGCATATCTGGGCACAGGACGTCACAAAATAAATGTGGACAAAATGAAAAGCAGAACATAAACAGAGTACAGAAAACACAGGCCACAGAGAGAGAGAAAGAGGGGGGCGTGACTCGTTGCCAAACGTTATGGGTACAGCAGATTACTTTCATACTACATTCCTATCTCTGACGTGGTTATGACAATTTCCATAACTCAAGATAGGTAAATGTGCAAAGAATGCACTCTGCATATAATAAAGGAACGCAGAAAACACAATCAGTGTCTATGCTTATATTATGTACACGTGTTTCAGGAGACCAGCAAAACAGCTTAAATTTCCAGTCACGCGACAAAGAGAGCCGGCTGCATTTGTCGCGTAACAGGGCATTTAAGGTCACGTAATCGATGTTTTACGGGTCATGTAAAACACGTGTGCATGTTATAAAGTATACATAGCGATTACGTATTCAGTGTTCCTTTTGTGTGTGTGTTAATACACGATTACATGCCTATTTTATGAGAAAAAAAATTTTTTTTTTCGTTCAGCTACTTTGAGTTTCTCGATCTGTATACGTCTTAATTACTGCGTCATTGTAAATGGAGCAGTCTGTTTCAGAAAATTGTGTTTGGTCCTGATATAATAATAAATAAATGCGCCCTTTTAAAGCCTAGTCAGGCTCGTGGGCCCGGTTTCCCGGTTTCAATGGCGTATGTGTTCCCCAGCTGGATGGGACGCCAGTCCATCGCAGCGTTACTCATTTTTGCCAGCTCAGTGGACTGGAGCAACGTGAAATGAAGTGTTTTGCTCAAGAACACAACGCGTCGCCCGGTCCAGGAATCGAAACCACAATCTTACGATCATGATGCTGACACCCTAACCACTAAGCCACGCGCCCCCCACGTTTGGTCTTGATATTTGTTCATTATTAAATCATAAATATATTATGTGGCTATTTATTATTGTCATCGTCATGAAGGCGACGAACTGACAGACACGCTAGTGCCCCGGGCAAAATGCTTAGCGGCATTGGATCTTGTTCAAAACGGGGGCACCAGTTTTCATTTATGTTTTATGTAGTGTTTTTGGTACCGAAAGACTTTCAAACTTCGTATACTTATCTATTTTGTGTTATAGAACAGAAAAAATTTTTTGTATTCGAATTTATTTCATGTAAAAAATTGTCTTATTTCGATAAATTCTACTATTCACTGACGTCTATCCAGAAATATGTCACAGGCAATAACATTTTTATGACCGGTCAGCAGTAACTCTATTCAGCTGAATAGACGTCAGTGATTGGTTGAAATTACAGAAATACGACAACTTTAACATGAAATAGCTTGCGATGTACGTTTTTTTTTGTTAAGAAGACTAAGAGAAAAAGATGTTTTATATGACACATTCTACCAGTGTCCCAAGTTTCAAAGTGTTTCGTTAAGAAAATACTGGTGCCCCCGTTTTGAACAAGATCCGCGGCATTTCATGTTGTGAATTCAAATGCCGTCGAGGTGGACTTTGCCTTTCATCCTTTCAGAGTCGATAAAATAAGTACCAGTTGAAGATTGAGGTCGATGTAATCGATTAACATCTTCCCACAAAATTTCAGGCCTTGCGCCTACAGCAGAAAGGATTGTTATTAAGGCGGTGAACTGGCAGAACCGCGAGCACTTTGGGCAAAAGCTTTGTGCCTATAGAAGAATGAACGATTATTTTACTCACGCACGGTCCGTCAGGGCTGGCCAGTCTCGCTTCTTTTGTACGTATTGGCTCTCGAGCCACTGCTGCAGAAGATGGAATAGTTGAAGAGGGGTTTCTATCGTACTGGAACTCGTGAAGGACGACGAGTCGGCGTGTGCGGACGGGGTCACCGTCATGGTGCTGGACGCTACCGAAGTGGCGACAGTTGATACTATTCTAAACGGGTATGAAGCGGTGGCAAGGGCCAAGATCAACGTGAACAACTCGCTGGGCTTGCAACTGAGTACTAGAAAAGCGATGAAAAATTGATATCTAGAACAAATTAGCAGAATTTTGACGGAAGGTTAACAAGGAATTTGTATCATAGAAGTCTCAGGCGGATTGGTATCAAAAGGGTGACCTCATGCCAGATGTTCTTCTGTTTCTATGAAGCCAACTAATTTAAACTACTTCCTGAACGGTTTCTAGTTATTATTGTTTGCTGACGCACGCCGATCTCTTTGGATTCTATTGTTTCACTGTGAAAAGTATGGAGGGAGATTCTAGTAACCATATACCCGAATTGGAAATTGGAAACAAGGGCATAAAATTCTTTGAAAATATTCTGAACCCAACCATTAACACCAATGATTTCATCAACACACAAATATAATTCACACATACATACTTACATGTGAGTACTTCAAACATACGTTTATCTATCTATCTATCTCTCTATCTATCTATCTCTACGTGTGAGAGAGAGATGGGGGAGAGTATTTGATTATCTTCTGGTTCCCCTCTTTTTTTTTTTTTCATGAACATTCTATAATAAACATTTTGTTGAGTCTGAAAACAAAAATGAAGTTGGCCAGAACAATAACGAAATTTAACAAACTATTGAAATGTGACGCAGACTCGTGTAAACAAAACGATGATAATAATAATAATAATAATACGAATAACCCTTTCTACTCTTGACACAATGCCTGAAAGGGGGAAGAGTCGATTACATCGACCCCCAGCGCTCGTTTGGTATTTATTTTATCGATCCCGAAAGGATGAAAGGTAAAGTCGACCTCGGCAGAATTTGAACTCGGGACGTAAAGAGCCGAAAGAATGCCGCTAAATATTTTGTTTGATGCACCAACGATTCTGCAGAGCTCGCTGTATTCAGCAACTGGCCCCTCCCAGCAAATTTTCGTTCCTTGCGCCTATAGTAGAAATTACTATAGGCACAAGGCACGAAATTTTGCTGGGAATGGCCAGTGCTTGACTGGTACTTTATTTTATCGACCCGAAAATTGATAACTTATTAATTTGGGTGTCAGTTACATAGGTAAGACAGTGGGTCCTGTATTGCTTATTACATATTTATTAATTTATTACGACTGCTCACATCGAATATTTACAGTACTGTAGCGAAGTTGTAAAAGTTAAAAACAAAACAAAAAAAGAGAATGATTTTTCTTTTTTGTTTTTTTTTTACTGTTTCCTATTCGAAGATATGGAAGCAGTAAATAAATGTCCCCAATATTATGATTGATTTGACTCAGGTTCGTTCATATTCCTGGTAGAATCTATGCGGGTAGCAGGTTACTCCTGTAACCTTAGATATCCACAATCTTTCAGTAGTCTTTCAAGTACTTGATACCCTCCTGATAATCTTTCCTCTCCCTAAGAATCAAACTTTTTGTAGAAGCTCTACAGGACATCCTGTTCTAATTTCCTTCAACCATTTGTCTATATCTTTACTCACAATTCCCAATGCACCAATTATTATGGGTACAACCATTACAATTGTCGTATTCCAAATTCTTGCAATTTCGAATTTTAAGGGATTATATCACTATATTATCATTATTATTTTCTTTTTATCGCATGCGTAAAGGCGCATGGCTCAGTGGTTAGAGCGTCGAGCTTACGATCGTGAGGTTGTGAGTTCGAATCCCGGACCGCACTGCGTGTTGTGTTCTTGAGCAAGGCACTTTATTTCACGTTGTTCCAGTTCACTCAGCTGTAGAAATGAGTTATGACGTCACGGGTGCCAAGCTGTATCGGCCCCTTTGCCTTCCCCTTGGATAACACTGGTGGTGTGGAGAGGGGAGGCCGGTATGCATGGGTGACTGCTGGTCTTCCATAAACAACTTTGCCCGGACTTGTGCCTGGGAGGGTAACCTTCTAGGTGCAATCCCATGGTCAGTCATGACCGAAGGGGGTCTCAATTTTCTCTTTATCACAAGTTTTGTTGGTGCTCCTGGAGTCTTGCATGCGTAGCGGGTTTACTACCTGCAGCCTACGGCACCATGCTATCCGTTCTTTCCAGCTGTCTCATACTTTCCTGATTATTCTGGCCGACCTTGTGTAACAGTTCTCCTGGGCACTGTATTCCAATTTCGGAATCCCCCTCCTGCTTGGTTCACTTCTGTTCCAGCATTCAATTACCGTTCGGTTTGCCTCCTTATCCCACCTTCTCCTCTGCTTGTGGCTTTGTCTACAAGCAGTCTCTGGATGACGACCGGGCCTGCGCTGTTCAACCACGGGGCACCTGCCGGGCGAAAGGCTTTCACCTTTCGTGCCAGCCTCTTTAACATCATTATTTGATACATTTGTATTAGACATTTCTACTCAACATTGAAGTCTGTGTTTTAGCCACCACCAACCGGTATTTCTATCGAGACACCATCTGTAGTAAAATTGTCAAATTGTCAAGCAAGACTCTCAGAACTCTTGCTACTCATAAGTTGAGCCTGTTCCCTTCACATTTCTGTGTGTTGGGGACCATATTATTATTATTATTATTATTATTATTATTATTATTATTATTATTATTATTATTATTAGCTGATGACCACCTAAAATACACCTGCTCACAAATGGTTTCTTCTGAACAACATCCATCGTTTCCTAAGAACTATTGTCTGTCAACAATCAGAAATGTTGGTTATTGTGAATACAGTAGAATTTATACCAAAATTTCGTTATGATTACATTTTTGTCAATATTTTTATTGCAATGTTTAAATATTTACTTTCGTTCAGGTATGGGGTATTTTCGGCAATACACGGCAACCCACGAGTCGTGGATTCTTCTTCCTTCCTCCCATCTTTGTCTCTTTCTCTCTCTCTCACACACAAGTTGTCGGTCCAAAATATCAAAGAATTTTCGGTTTCGTTCAAGGTGTGCCTATAGGATGAATTGAACCCAACATTGCCAGTCAATAAAACATTTATTAGTGTTATTTATTTATTTTTTAATCACCGAAGGGCAACAACACCTATGGCCCTTTTTCAGGGCCGCTGAGACTTGTGAGGGGTGGGAAACAGCAAGTCATCCTCTGACAGGATCCCTGATGTGAATGTTGACAATAAAATGGACTTCATTTAAGCCGCCCTAGAATCCATTCAGTGCTATTTAACCGACCCAACACCGGTTTTCCATTTCTCACTAATAAGAAAGTTATGTTTAGCTCTAATATTTGTGTTGTTGTTATTGCCTAACCTCAGGAGGGCTGTGAATGAACAGATCTATATACAAAACCATTCCAGGTTCTTAGACAATCCGATATTCGTCATGTGTTGTTAAGACAGTAACATTATTTAAGGGAGATTTGACTGTTATGTCTGAAGCAACAAAAATTTTTTTTTTTTTTTTTCAAAGCTCGGATGCGGTTATAATAGCAGTTGTGAACCTAGCTAAGGCAATCGGTAAGCTTTCGTCCTTGATACAGTAGAGTGCGTTAAACAGCATTCTAGAAAGGAAGAGAAGTTTTGTAGATGTTGTCCAAATTCCCCTGGGTAATATATATATATATATATATATATATGAATGACTGCTCCAATGAAGTCGCGTATTGTCCTTGCCTTCGAAACGCGGAGTAGATGGAACAGGGACAACTGACGAAGGGATATATTCTTTATGCTGCCTGTCTCGTTTCTCTGTTTGTTTTTTTTTCGTTGTTCGAAAAAGTTCGTTTTCTGTTTTCGTTTTTATGTTTTCATTTCTCATTGTGTTTAAACGTTTTTTTTTAATGTCCTGTACCCATATATGCATGTATGTATAGATATAGATGTAGGTATGTACATATATGTGTGGATATATGCATATATTTATATATCATTTATATTATTATATGATCGTACGCCACGCATCCTTTTCCAAGTAAGTTTATATATATATATATATATATATATATATATATATATATGAGAGCGAGAGAGAGAGAGAGGAAGAGGAGGTTCTCGCATATGACATGGACCACGGCCAGATTAAGGGATAAACTAAACAAACAGCAGCTTAGGGCCTCATAGTCCCGTAGGGCGTCGGATTAATTAAATGACAAATGTTTCTTTTTGAACGACATAACGCGAAAACTATTTGGAAAATATGAATTATCCATTGCATTGTAATTGTTTTTATAAACACACACACACACACACACACACACACACACACACACACACACACACTATTTTGGGTTCTATTTTTCCTGTTTGCATCACACACACACACACACACACATTCACACACAGAGTAATAAAAATAATATCACGCGGTGTATTAGAGATAATAAAACATAGGACCGATTTAATTCATGGAATAATTGTCTGCGGTGATATTTTTAAAATTTCACGTTTAAAGAATGTGTGATGCATTTTAGAAAATTTAGGAACTTTACTCACAGAAAAAGTCCCAAATTTGGTTGAAAACCAAACTCACAGAGAAAATGTTATATTTTATTTAAATACCTTAAACAATAATTCAACAAGGATTTGTCGTTTCTGTAAAATATTATAAACGCGTCTTATCCGGTGTTGTTTAATGTGTCTTCAATGAAACAAAAACAAACGTTTTATTTAATTTTTATTGATTTTCTTTTTCTGCGACTTTTGGGATTTGCCAAAACACTAAAGATATTGATATTATTTTATCATATTTTGATTAAGTTTTCCTTTCATTCTACTTCAAGCTGTTTTACAATCCCATTTTCAGCCTCCTTAATATCGCCACTGATTCTGTTCTCACCCTGTGTTGGCACTCCGTCGCTTACGACGACGAGGGTTCCAGTTGATCCGATCAACGGAACAGCCTGCTCGTGAAATTAACGTGCAAGTGGCTGAGCACTCCACAGACACGTGTACCCTTAACGTAGTTCTCGGGGATATTCAGCGTGACACAGTGTGACAAGGCTGGCTCTTTGAAATACAGGTACAACAGAAACAGGAAGAAGGAGTGAGAGAAAGTTGTGGTGGAAGAGTACAGCAGGGTTCGCCACCATCCTCTGCCGGAGCCTCGTGAGGCTTTTGGTGTTTTCGCTCAATAAACACACACAACGCCGGTCTGGGAATCGAAACCGCGATCCTATGACCGCGAGTTCGCTGCCCTTACCACTGGGCTATTGCGCCTCCGTTCTCACCCTATATAAGCATGAAACTATCTTGTCTCTTGTAGAATGACAAAATCTTTATTTTTACAATATCTCCTCATATTTTTTTTATGACATTACCGACTTGGTGGATTTTAAAGGCAGGTCAGTTGCAAAATAAAAAAATATATACTAATTAGAAGCTAAATCACTAAAAAAAATACACAACTTAGTCACGTTCACGTAGATGAATCCATTCTCTTACAGGATTAGATCGGATTTAATTAAATCGTTAATCCTACAGTTTTAAATATAATCAATTTCATTAAAATATTATTTTTAAATCAAAAGATTTTAGTAATGTTGTCAAGGGAGGTAACTTATATAGAGTTAACTCCCTTATCAACCACATATTTGAAAGAGACGAAGTAATTGAGAAAGAAAATAGTTCTGTTAATAAAAGTTATCAGATGAGTCAGAATTTTAAAAATAATTTCTACCAAGTTTGTTGAATACATTTCCATCTCCACGTGGTTATTATCTTACTTTGGTTAATATTTACTTTTTGTGCAAAACCATTTGATGCAGGTATTTCTTCTAATCGAACTTTGACACCTGAGTAGCAAAATCGAACCTTACGCTGATCATTATTTACAAATTCGATTTGATATTCTATAAATGACCAAAACTATAAATGATAAGTATAGTTTATAACACTGGCCTTTTTATACATGAACGGTGATGGAGGGGGTGGAGAGAAATATTGGTTTCTCTACAAATCGTAAAAAGTTTGTTTTGAAACGAAGAGGCAAAAATGATCGTATTTTTTATTAATATTAAAATTCCCTTATGCGTGTGTGTGTGTGTGTGTGTGTGTGTGTGAGAGAGAGAGAGAGAGTTTATGTGTGAGAAGGAGAGTTGAAACCTCATCTTAAGAATCGATGTACTTTTCAAAAATACTTCACATGTGATATTTTTACGAAAGGTACCAAATTTCTGGAATTGTTTTGTATAAATAATAATAATAATAATAATAAAAATTAAAATTTCAGTCATGTGTAGGTTGCATTATTGTCATTTTAACGAGCCCTGAAGAATGGAAGACGAAACTGATCTCGGCTGGATTTGGACTTAGAATGTGAAAGTCTGTAACAAAATGCAACAAGACGTTTTACCTAAGTCATGCTAGCTGTTTCATGAGTGGTATTGGTAGGCTGACCGAGCATATTTACTATATTTTTACCCGCCAAAACTCTAACCGCCAACCATAGAAGAATGATGTAGCTTTCACAAACCGTGACATTTTCACGTCATGCTTCCTGCTCATTCGTTTTCTCACTGAGCAAGCGGCAATGTCAGAGCCGTGTGACCTCATCGTGTGCACTACCCCTTGTTTTTATTCATTTATTTTTTGTTTCTATGGTGGTTAACCTTGACAAACTGAACATATCTTCCAGTTCTCTTGTAAGGGCGAAATGACAAACTCAGAGAAGCAACAGCGAAGTGAATCGTCTGCTGCCAATGAATAAATTAACAATCTACTGAGATGTATCGATCGCTCTGCTCCCCATAGTTTGTACGCCCGTACAATGTGTTTTTCAGGATATTTATACATGGCAGGGAGGGATGGCTATTCCAGAGGATCGATGTTGTGAGGGGAAAAGGTAGATTTTGTAAAGGGGTGGATTAGTGGAGGGGAGACATGGTGATATTCGTGACAGCAGGAAGGGAGACTGATATTTCTTCAGTGACGAGATTTAAGGAGTTTCCGAGAAGACGGTATGCAATTAGCTAGAAATACCAGCCAAACTTCTCTCAATTCACACCTTACAATCTTTGAGATCTTATAGAGACATTGCATTCAATAAGTTTCATATTAACATATGATATTAAATATGTTACGTTTGGGTGGTAGAAAGCAGGATGATAATAGCAAGAACATATTTGGTTTCATGAGCATAGGGAGTCAGGTCTGACCTAGGGCTAAATAATAACATAGGGTTTGTTTTAATTAAATTTTTTTTTTAATATTGCATTGAGAATCAGTCTATGTGTTTACTGAAGTTTGACTTTGCCTATCATCAATCTAGGCTCAATAAAATAATATCGATCAAATACTGGAATCAATTCAATGAACTTATTGGGAGTAGTTGATGAAAAATCGATTGGTTTGGGGGGGAAAAAATGATCTATGATAGTTGTGAAGCATTTGAAGCACAAAGAATTGAACACTCCACCTTGAAATGACGACTTTGTAAACGGAACTTGACTTCAATCCTAGCCACTTCTCTGCCTGCAAATGTTTGTAACATCTGCATTTGGGTCTGTTTGTTCAAAGCCCTAACTTGATAGTCATATGAGATCAGTTACTGTGAAGAGATGGCCATCTTCTCTAAAGAAGTGGAAATCACCACAAATACACAAACACACTTCCTCATCAAAATTTGTGAAACATTTTAAATATTATTTTCTTAACAAATATATTTTATTTTTTTAATTCAAATTCTATTTTATTGGGTTGTCCAGAAAGTTTGTGCCGATTTATAGTAGCTTACCTTTCGACTTATTTGCCATGAAACCACCTCAATTCTGGGAAGAGGGTATTTTCAAGTTAAAGGAAAGATGGAGACACATTATGCAACAAAATGGTTCATATTTGGTTGGGCAAGTATTTATTGACCGTTTCCTTTCTTTTAAAAATCAGCACGGACTTTCCGGACAACTCGATATTGAAATTTTATTTAAATTCTATTTTATATATAGTTTTCTTTCAAACCTTTATTTCATTATCAAAAGATATTTATATATTTTTTTTTTACCTCAATAGTGAAAATGAAAATCTGACAAAAATATTTTATCTCTTTCAGTTTAATTCAAGCCCCATTTCATATTCAAGGAATTTTACTTCGTCATACTGAGGAATATCTTACCTTTTTGGAATACTATTCAAGGAAATTCAAAGTAATCCACTAGTTTTGCAGGTAAACCAGAAATTCCATATATATATACATATATATAATAATAATGTGTGTTTTGACAAATGTCTGCTTCACTTACCACTTTTGTTCTCTCTGTATCTCGGACCCTATGATGAATGTTTCAGGAAGAAATGAAAATAGGTGATCTTAGAACCTTGATGTTTTGTTTTAGCCTGCATCTTTTTTTGTAGGGTCCCTAACGACAATGGGTAGGTGAGTGGGAAAAGGAATAAGGAACCATGGTTCATTGAGTGGGATCACCAGAACAGGATTTCAAGTTTCTTTTTTTTTAACTTGAGAACAGAGACCTAATCCCAAAACCTGCAACAGACTTGATTCTGCTGAAAGGACCTAAGGCCTGGGTGGTGAGGCTTAAATCAGTTCTGCTCATCTGACAGGTTTCTAGTTCAGTTTCCATTTCAATAGTTAGAACGTTGGGCTCACAATCATGAGGTAGTGAGTTCAATTCTCGGACCAGGATGGGTGTTGTATTCTTGAGCAAGATATTTCATTCCATGTTGCTCCAAATCACTCAACTGTAGAAATGAGTCGCAACATCACAGGTGCCAAACTGTATCATGGCCTTTACCTGTTCCCTTGGATAACATCAGTGGTGTGGAGAGGGGAGGCTGGTATGCATGGGCAACTGCTGGTCTTCCACAAACAACCTTACCCGGACTTGTGCCTCAGAGGGTAACTTTCTAGGTGCAATTCGATGGTCATTCATGACCAAATGGGGCCTTTACTTGGTTGACACAAGGCTATAATGGAAGATTCTTTCTCAAGGTGCCAGGCGGAGGAATTAAATTCAGAAATCCAGGAACTTTTTAACCAGCACACCTCCATTACAGTAAAATGCCTCAGTTTCATACTTTCTCACCTGTTACATTTGTTACATTAACTGTCACAGCTGTTACTGGAACTTACCAGTGACCTCACATATTTCCAGTCACACTGTATATTTTTTAATTACAAGAAAATGTAATTTTTTTGTATATTTACAACATTTCATAGTTAAAAGTTGATATTTAGCTTTCATGTTATTTAAATATTCTCAAAACCATGTCAGAGATACAGGACGAAATATTTTCTCAAACTATGGAAATGTACCATTGGTGGTGCAATATGGCAGTTGTGTGAAGTTTACAACAAACCACCAATGGTACATGTGACAGTTGACGTGTTAATTAATTAGCTAATGGCTGCTAATATTTGATTGCCTGGCCCTACTTATTCCCAGAGTCTATTTCATATTCTGACTTTAAAAATAAAAATAAAACAGATAAAATAAAATAAAAATTTAAAATAAAAATAAAACAAATAACAAAATAAATGAGACGTTTTAAGCCTCATACGATGCCTCACTGTATGAATAATGTCTCTGATGGTTGTTGCTGTTGTTTCTGGTGCTGTTGTTTACTCCTGAACTATGTTGGGTCGAGGCAGACCTATACTCAAAACCATTCCAGCCATGACCATCATGTCTCTAAGCTATCCAGGGTTACATTATCTCTTGTGTTTCTTTTCTTATTTAACATTGTAAATTGTGGTTCTTCTTCTTGTTATTTAGCCTCTCCCTGCTCCTCCATATTTGCTGTAATCCTCTTGTCTAAGTATATCTTGGACAATATAATCTAAACATGTCCCTATTTTTATAAGACACCAGAGTGAGACTTGAGGGTGATTTGACTGTTGTTACTAGCAAGTTGAACCACCATATAGTTGTGCCTTCATTATCCTGTTTTGTTAACCCTTTTACAAATACCCCAGCAGCCACTTTTCTGGCCAGTATTTTCTGCATTGGAAAACCAGACAGTAACTGCTGGTCTGGCTGGTGTCATAAGTGCCAGTATTGACGATAAAACAAAAATTTTTTTAGAAAACAGGTGATAAGGATAATGTTGCCATCTATTTGGCATTTTATTTAAATATGAGAGACAGAAAACACATTTTAGTGATACTAAAACAATATTAGGTGGAAAATAATTTTTGGGGGCTCTTTTACTCTGGGAACTTGGTGTCTGGGGTTCAAAGGGTTAAATTCACCGTCTCTTAACTCGTAATGAAAGTTAAGTTATTATGACATATTTGATACTGAGTATTCATCTGTTTGAAACATAGATGAGACAATATATATTGTGTTTTTAACATAACTTATCTATGAAGAGATTTTCTCTCAGGCAAAAACCGCAGCAGCATGCCTTTCAATGGTGTATATACATTTAGTATGGTACACAGATAGCTATTTTAATTCTTTCATTTTTAGTGATGCACTTCACTATATCTTGCAGCACACCAAGGTCAACTTAGCTTTCAGTTTTTCATGGCAGGTAAATAATAAAGTATTTTGAATCTGAGGCAGTAGATTGGTAGAATTCTTAGAGTGTTACAGTTCCAGCCATCTGTAATCTGAGTTCAAATTCCACCTTGAGGTTCAAATCCCAGTGTTGTTCATGTCATCATTACTAAGAGAAAGCATCAAGGTGGATCATGATGGACCATGAGACTAGCATCTCTCTGCAATTAAAACAGGCCTCAGGTCTTTACGTGCAAGCAGGAAGTTCAAAGACCAAGCACAGCTTGAACTTGTGACTCTTTCTTCATGTATTAATATTTAGCAAATGGATCCTCTGTTTAAGAAACGTTTGAAAAAAATCTCTTGGTAACAACAAAATATTGGAACATATATGATGGACACTCCCGTTGTTAGACGACGTATGAGGGTTTGACATTTTCTTACTGATCAACCACACATTTATTTCTTTATAGTGATCGAATGCTTGTGTAGACATAAGCTCACTCCCTCCATCAGATCGACATTACCTGCACAGGTGCAACTGGGTGCCACATGTCAGATGACGATATGATTGCAGAGCAACGTGAAATGAAGTGCTTTGCTCAAGAACACAACGCAACACCTGGTCTGGGAATCAAACCCATGATCTCACAAGCGTGAGTGCAGCACCCTAACCACTAAGCCATGCACTGTGTATATATATATATATATATCTATATAGGTAAATAGGTAGGTAGATAGATAGATAAGTAGATAGATAGATAGATAGATACATTTCTTTTATTAGCCACACAGGGCTCAACGAAGATGGGACAAATACAATGTAGAGCTTTTCTTTTTGGGAGGGGGAAGGAAGGAAAAAAAAAAAAAAAAAAAAAAAAAAAAATGGTGGTGTCGATCAAAAGGGATCGTAGGAAGGGAAAAAGGGGCAGTTCGATCAAAAGGGATCGAAAAAAAAAGAAAAGGAAAGGCCGATCAATAGGGATCGTGTAGGTAAATAAGTAGGTAGATAGGTAGGTAAATAGGGAGATAGATAGGTAAATAGGGAGATAGATAGGTAGGTAAGTAGATAGGTAAATAAGTAGGTAGGTAGATAGATAGATAGATAGGTACGTAGGTAGGTAGGTAGGTAGGTAAATAGGTAGATAGATATGTGTGTGTGTGCTACAAGTGAACAATTTGTAGTTAGTGTCCTTCTAATAGTTTAATAAGTACGTACTCTAGTACATATTAGAGTACTAGAGTATGTACTCTAGTACTCTATAAGTATTGAGTAATCCTTCGGTTTAATGTTAAAATGTTTTTATATAAAACTTGACATAGAAAACATTTATATATGTGTGTGTGTGTGTGGATACATATATATGAACATCATTTCATATCCATTTGCCATGCTAGCATGGGT